>NW_004955514.1:215665-238722 GCF_000276665.1 Chinchilla lanigera
GTCTGGCACCGCCTTCCGGGTCTCCCCGGCCTCGCCCTCCCGGGTCCCGGTCCCCACCCCTGCACCTCCCTCCTCTCGGTGCCCTGGGACTGCGCCTCCCTACCGGCCGGCGCCGCCGCTCTCCACGCCCCCGCCCGCAGCGCCTGGAAGCTGGGGAGAGCGGGACGGGGGCGGGGCTCGGAGCGCCCACATGGGGGGCAGGGTGCGCGGAGTGTGCCTCCGGTGGTGCGGAACGTGCGGGGTGCGCGGGGTGCGCGGTTTTCGGTGTGCGGTGGTGGATCGGAGGGGTTAGAGATGGGGTGTGCACGCGTGTTGTGAAGGAGTGTGAGTGCGCGCCGCGTGGGTACGAGGGGTGTGTATGGGGTGTGTGCATGTAGGTGTGGGATGTGTCGCGTGCGCGCGCTGAGTACCGAGTCACCAGGCCGGTATGGGGCGAAATCTTGGGTAGAACCTCGGGGGGTGGGTTTGCATTTGGGTCTAGCCCGGTCTCCAGAGCAGGCAGATTTCGGCAGACGCAACGCAGATGAATTAACTGACAAGTCGCCTCCTCCCAAACCGGCGCACACGAGGACCCAGGACGCAAGGGCGGCCAAGCTGGCCCTGACCCGGCAGCCCCTCGCGCTGTGACTCATGCAGCCTGCGCCGCGTGGGGGCCGCGCTGGCTGCGCGCACTGCCGTGTCGTGGGGAGCACGGCGCTGGAGCAGGGCGAGGGCCCCTGCTGGCCTCGCCGAGCGCCTCCCTGAGGGGCGCAAGGGCTCCTTGGCCCCCGACCGCCGCATCCACTCCGGATCTGGGAGTCCTAGTGGTCTCGCTGCATTTGTAGCCGAGCGAAGATCTTGGCACCGCGGGCCCCGGCCCCGCGCGTGCATGATGACTTGTCGGATCGCGGGGACAGGGTCCTGCCTCCGTGAGCGCGCGTGTGAGCCAGCTTGTGTGCGGGTCGCGGCGCCCACGCGCGGACCTCCGGAGCTGCCTTCTGAGGATCGTGGTTATTTCGGTTTCCAGGGAAACGAGGTTCGCAACCGCCGCCAGTGCAAGATCCGCCTCTCTTCTGCACTCCGACGCTGGGATGCACGCGGCGCTACCTCCGCTGCGCCCCGGGGCAACGCGGGACAGGAAGGGTCCCATAGTCAGGGCCGCAGAAGCTCCCCACCTCGGTCCTGCGGGGTTTCCAGCCTCCCTATCGCTACCTTCTCCAGTCGCCCTCTGCCTGGGCCTTTGCGCAGGCCCCTTGCTCCTGGGGTTGTCCCCAGTCCCCTCCAGGATCTCACATGGCACCCGCTCTTGTTGCTCAGATTTTAGCTTCATCCCACTAATAGCTTCCGTTTTGTCGGCGCGCTTTCTTCTGTTGCCACCCTGAGGGTTTTACAGGACTTTCTAATTCACCCCTTGCAACAAATCCCGAGGTAGGTGCCTGTTATCCTCCGAGGGCTTTCAATGACCAGAGGCGCCGCAGACGCTCTGCGCACAGCCTTCAAGCTCCCCAATCCCAAGCTCCCCAATCCCCCACCCCATAATGGGGCTTTCCTTGTGGTCAAACTCTGTCTCCCCCAGGCTGGGATTTGGGAGAAGGGCTGTTCTCAGCCACCCGACTGGTGCTCAGCTCACCGGGCTCCAGGACATGGGACCAGTAGGAAAAGCCGTCTCCAGGACAGCTGTAAGGATCGGCCTGCTTCGCTCCCGAGGCTCAGGGCCAGGCGCCATTGTGCAAGAAAGCCCCACCTCATGGACGGGAGGGGCCCACATAGTCGGGAGCTTTGCTGGTGGAGGCCACCAGCAGCAGGTGCCCAGCTGAGCCAGGAGGCCATTCATCCTGAGCAAGGGGACACCCACGGCAGGAGGGGGCGCTGGTGAGTGCAGCAGGGGCCGCTGAGACTGTGGCATTCATCACAGGTTTGCCTGCCGCCGACCCAGCCTGAATAGAAAGGTCGGCAGGCCCTCAGTACAGAACATTGCGAAAAAGGAGAGGCCAGCCCCGTTGTCCTTGCACACAGCGTTCTCCTAGGGAGTCTGTCACAATCACTAAGTGCCCCTCAAGTGCCCCTCACTCACAGCCATGACCTCCACACTTGGAGCTGATTTCTGACACCTAAAGCCAAGTGGGGGTTGGAACAGCCATGAGCAACTTAAAATCTGACGGCATTGCTTTCAAGATCTTCCCCCCAGGCCACAGCCGGGCTCACACAGGAACACTCTCCGTTCCCTACCACACTGTGGCGCCATCCCCCACATTTCCTCAGCCTGCTATGTGGGAGGGAGGATCTGTCCAGTGCTTTGGGGGCCTCAGGGATCGGGGGAAAGAACCCACTCTGGACTTGGGAAAGAGGAATCACTTTAAAATCAGAGGTCTCACTTCTGCAGAATAGCTTCACACACAGCCTTGGGTGGCCCTGGTGGTTACTCCATATTAAAGCAAGAGTGTTTAAAAACAATTATGTGAAGTGTTTTTTTATTATAAGAGTAATCATATACTAAGGATTTTCCCTATCACCTTTAAATCTTATTTTAATATTTTCATATTTGTTAGCATTTAAAATTCAATTTCCTACATTATTGACTTCTATTAATTTGGGTAATTCTAATTATTTTTCTAATCTATCAATTAACTTTTTAGCTTTTTTAATCTTTTTTCTTTGGTGCAGGGAATGGAACTCAGGACCCTGTATGTGCCAGACCATCCTTTATTTTTTAACTGTCTTCATCCATTTTCTGTTGATATAACTGAATGCTGCAGACTGCGAAGTTTATAAAGAATAATGGTCTATTTGGTTGATAGTTCTGGAAGCCGAAGTCCAGGAACCTGGAGCTGGGTCTACTAGCATTAGTGAGGTCCTTTTCTGGACCATGCCTTGGCCAAGGCCTCACACGCTGCCCAAGAGATCCCTCTCATACCAGCACTGCTCTTGAGCACCCCTGGAACCTCCCATCCATTAACCCACACGTGAACCTTCAGGACCTTCAAGAGGCAATCGCAGAGGTCCCCTCCCTAGCCCACGATCGGCACAGAACTTTGGGGATGAGCTTCCAGCACATGGATCCTGGGGGACAAGCATTTAAAACACCGCACCGACCAGATAGCCAAGATGCTCTTTCATTATTAACCCTTACTCTTTCTTCCAGGAATAGCCACTATTGATCTGTCACTTGCAGATGCTCTTGGCTTCCCTGGCAACTGCACCCTGGTGAGTCATCCAGAGAGCTCTCATGAAACCAAGCAGTAGTGTTTCATAGACTCAATGATGTACTTTATTATTTCAAAAGCTTTGTCTTATGCAGTATTAGAGATCCACAAAAATCATGAAATATACATGTAGCTGCATAATAACTTATAAATGAGCACCTGCCTCCCTGCACCCACCCAAGAAACATCACGGTAGCGGAGTACCAGCCTATTGCTGCCACAGCCACTCCCTGCTGCCAAGGCACCTCCCGCTCCATCTGAAGTCAACTCCTGCGCTCACAGGCATCTTTATTGACAAGGCACAGATTTCTACCATGCTTTGGTCTTGCCTGTTTTTGAACTTCGTATAAACAGAATCACAGAGTATGATGTGCACATCTGGCTTCCTTTGTTTGACTTCATGTTTGTGAAATGTGCTCATGTTGCTGCATGCAGCCGGTGCTTACTCTTCGTTGGCTACAAGTCCATTGTATAAGATGTCACAGCTGCTTTGCCCATTTCATTGATGATACGTGCCTGCCTTCAGATTGGGAATATTATGAACTCTGTGTGCCCTGAAACTCTTGGGCATACATTTTTGGGTGTGTGCCTAAGCGGGCAATTGCTGAGTATTAGAAATACCTATCTTTGCTTTTGTGTCCTTCTGTATTGAGATGCAGTTTATGCTCCCGGGTTTTAAGAGTGCCACTTTGTGAGTTTGGAGGTGGGGTGCCTCACCACCGCCTCAGAGAGCATGACCTTCCCCAAGAGCCCCCTTGGAGGCCACCCCTTCTCCTCGGCCCATGCAGCCTCCATCTGCCACTCATGACTGTGGCTTTAATTTAGCATTTTGTGTGCATAGATGCCACGGTCTGGCCACAGCAGGTCCAGGAGATTCCCGCAGGAGGGAATGACACAGGCAAGGAGACAAGCAACACAGACACCAGAGATCCTTCTGGTGGGACAGAGGAGCCTTGCTCCTCTGACACAGAGAAATGTTTTTGCTTTATTATACACTTTTGCAATTACATATGAAACTCCTAGATAGAATGAGGTTTCTATTTTAGTTACAGATTCAGACATACCCTAGCAGGAAATCAGCTTTTCTAAAGCACATAAAAGGAAGCAAAAAGATCAATCACTAGGTGTTCTTGATTAGGTATAGTTTTTAAAGAATTGTTCACTTGTCTACTGGACAAGAGGACCCACATTTACAACATCTCCATCTAGAGCCAGTTCAGCACGCTCAGGGCATTCGCCTAATGTTTTCCCATGCACTGGGGTTTGCAAAGTGCTCCCCTCCTGTTCCGGTGGGTGAACATTGCCACACAGGAGGCAGGGACTGACGCAAATCTCTGTAGTGGTTTTTACTCCCTCTTTCAATCCTGGAGGGGTGCCTTTTATCCTGGGCTCTGATTCCTTAACTACTTTCGGTTCTGATCCTTCAGGTCCCCAACCATGCTTTATCAATAGCGCAGTAAATATCTGGAAAACCATGATTAGTATAGAGAGTAGAGAGAGGCCGCACGCCCATCCTGTGCGGTCCCTGCTTTGCAGATACCCACTGCCAGTCCTGACTCTGTCAAGGAACTGGCACTGGAAGATCTCCAGCACATAGACACACACCAGAGGCAGTCTTTTGTGTCTGGCTTCTTTCGCTTGGCATAACACTTCTCAGGTTTGCGCATATTGTTTCACGAATCAGTTTGCTTTTATTGCCGAGTGGAATGCTGTTGCCCTGTCTCTGTCCATTCACAAAATGATGGACATCTGAGCTTTCTGCTGGGGTTATTCAAAAAAAGGGTGCTGTTCAAAGGTGCTTGGTGGTGTCATTCAAGTACAGGTCTTTTGGGAACACAGTGTCACCTCTCTTGGGAGTGTACTTAGGAGAGGGATTGCTAGGTTTCGTCCTAGGCACCCATTTAACTTCAGAGAAAACAACAGACTTCCACAGCGGCCAAACCCTTCTGTGCTCCCCCTGCTAATGTGTGAGCATCCCTGGCTCCATACACAGCAGTCCTGAGGGCAGCCAGCCTCCTAATGATGCTGCCCTGACCACTGGGCCCGCGTGGCGTCTGGCTGTGATTTCAGTGTGAGTGATGCCACGCCTTCCATGGATCTTCACTGGGGTCTTGTCAGATCTGATGGTTTGAAAGAATCAGGTTGTCTTTTGAACCTGAGCAGTAATGTTCTTTATGTATTTTGTATGCAAGTGTGTCAGATAAACGTTTTGAAAATATCTTTCCCCAGACTTTTGATTTGCCTTTTTACCTTCTTTCTCATCTCTTTGTAAAAGCAAAACTTCTCAGCTGTAATACCATTCCATCAATTTTCTCTTCTGTAGGTCTATGAACTGTTCAAGAAATGTTTTCTTAAACAAAGACCACAATGGTTCCTCCATGTCTTTCAGAAGCCTTGTGACTGGTTTTAGCTTACACATATGTCTGTGACTTGTTTCAAATTAACTTTTGTACGTGAGTGAATTAACAGTCAAAGTTCATTTTTGTATATAGATATCCAATTGTTCGGCACCATTTGCAAAAAAGAAAAAAAAAAACCTCACTTTTAACCTTAAAGCAGCCGGGCGCGATGGCACATGCCTGTAATCCCAGCACTCGGGAGGCTGAGGCAGGAGGATCCTCTGGGCTACAAAGTGAGCTCCAAGCCAACCTGAACTGCATAGCGAGACCCTGTCTAAAAAAAAAAGACAACCTTAAATCATCTTGGCACTTCTGTTGAAAATCAAGTGATGATAAAAATGTGAGGCTATTTCTGACTCTGAGATCTGTCTTGTTGATTGATAGGTCCAACACTACACCAATACCACACTATCTTGATCATTGGAGCAGTGTAGCAAATCCTAGAACCAGGCCGTGTAAGTCTTCTAAACTTGTTCTTCTTTTTCAAAACTGTTCATCTGGTCTAGGTCCTTTTAATTTCCATATGGATTTTAGAATCAGCTTCTTAATTTCTACTAAAATGTTTCATCAGGAGTTTGATTGGGATTATACTGAACCTGTATATTAATTTGATAATAACGTTTGACATGTTGGCAATATCTTCTGGCCTACATTTATTTAGATTTTAATTAATTTCTTTCATCAATATATTACAAGGGCTGGGGATATAGCTCAGAGGCTATATCGGGTGCAGTACCTGCCTGGCAAGTGCAAAGTCATGAGTTTAATTTCCAGTACCAAAAACAAGGGGTATAATATTTTACAGCTTTTTAGAGCACATTTTACTACATTTATCTGTAAGCATTTCATATGTTAATGATTTTGTAAATATTAAAGAATATTTTAAGATCAATTGTTTTTAATGGTATTATACAGCTTATTTTTTAAATTGTCCTTTAATTCTATGACTTTGATAAGTTCATTTATTAATTCTATCAACATTTTTATATAACCCTTAAATTTTCCACATAAACAATCATGTCAGAGGTAACTAGAACAGTTTTACTGCTCCAACCCTGTCTTGGTTACTTTTCTCTCCTTGCTGAGACAAAATACCCAGTGCCCAAAATTAAGGAAGGAAACGTTTATTTAGCTTACAGTTTGTGGAGGTTTCAGTCCATACTTGGCTGGCTCCCAGGCAGAAGATAGCAAAGCAGCCAGAGCAAAAGGGAGGAATCAGGCCAAGCAGCCTCTTTCCCTCCCTTACATTGTAAACAGGCTACCCCCACCTAAGGGGGGTGCAGCTCTCACACAATCTCCGTGTGTCGGTCTTCCACAGGCTCAGGATGTATACAAAGTATGCACCCTGGCTTCCTGCTGAGTCACTTAGCCAAACCTCCGGACTCCCCAAGTTGACACAGTGTATCAACCATAACAATCCCCAACCTGCTAGGCATCAAGCAAAACAGTGAGGAGAGAAAGGGTCTTGCTTTGCTCCTAGTCTTAGTGGGAAACTGGTCTTTTGCCCTTAAGCATAATGTAAGACTTCCTTTCTTGTAGATGTTGAAATCTATGTATAGTTTGCTAAAAGTATTTATCATCAGCAGGTGATGAATCTCGTCAAATACTTTTTCTTTTCTGTATCACTGAGATGGTGACATGACTTCTCTTTCTCAGTCTAGTAATATGGAGAATTGCACTGACTGGTGTCTAATGTGGTATTAGCTTTTTTGTCACTATAACAAAATACCTGAGGCAAGTTACTTATGAAGAAAAGAGGTTTACAAATCTCATGTTTTGGAGGATGGAAGTCAAACAGCACAGTGCAGGCTGTAACCCTAACATGCATGCAGATCACAACCCAAGCAGGAGGAGTACCTGGTTCTTTTTATGACAGCACTCTTGCAAGAACTACCAAGGGGCAACAAGAAAACCCCTGAGTCCCCTTTAGGACAGAGCCCCTAGTTATCCAGGCCCCTCCACCAGGCTCCACTTTTGAAGGCTCCACCACCTCCCAGCAGTGCCACCCTGAGGACCCAGCCTTCAGCACACGGGTCTTGGGAGACACAGAGCCCCTCCTAATGGCAGCAAGTGTTGGGTCAGCCTTGCACCCCCAAGAGCAATCCCACTTGCTCACACAAAACATTCTTTTTATATATAGCAGGCATGGTTTGTACTATTCTCTCTCTCTCTCTCTTTTTTGGTTTGTACTATTCTCGAGGGTTCTGGTATCGATGTGAGTGAGCTGTATTACTTAAGTGCTCCTCCTGTAATGTTTTCCTCTGGTTTTACTGTCAGCACAGTGCTGATCATGAGGTGAGTTGGAAAGCACCCCTCGCTCCTGTAAAACCTGTTTAGAATTTGCACTCTCTTCCCTGAGTGTCCGGCAGAATCCACAGAGGAGGTCATCTGGGGTTGGAGTTTTCTTTCTGGAATGACCTTGACTGTGATTGCTATTTCCTTAATGGACATGGGGCTCTCTGGTCACAGGTGTCTGTGAGTGACTCCTGGTGTTGAGTCTTTCCAAGAATTTGTCCGTTTCATTTTAGATTATTTTGGCATAGAACTGTGCACATTATTTCATTGGAAGTTAAAACATTTATCATATATAAAATATACCTCAAGCTGAGCATGGTGGTACATACCTGTAATCCCAGCACTCAGGAGGCAGAGACAGCAAGTTCGCAGCCATCCTGGGCTACATGGGGAGTTCAAGGCCAGTCTGCACTGCATAGCGATACCCTGGCTAAAAAAAAAAAAAAGATAAAAGTAAAATAAAATAAAATGAACCTCAAAATGCTGACAAACTTTTAAAAATCCTTTTTATTCTTTTTTGTGTATAGGATCTATTATGAAGCCTTTTCATATATTGTGATGTCTCCTTTTATCCCTTCTATTGGTAGTCTGTATGTCTGTCTTTTTTCTTAATCATTCTAGCGAGAGATTTATCAATGCTATTGATCGTTTCAAAAAACTAGGTCTTGGTTTCATCATTTTCATTATTTTCGTTTTCTGATCATTGATTTTTGCTCTTTTGTTTATTCCCTCTTTCTGCTCACGTTGGCTTTCGTTTGTTGTTCTTTTTCTAATTCTGATCTGAAGCCTTCCTTCTCGTCATTTAATGATATAAATTTCCCTTTAAATATTGTCTTAAGTACCTCCTACAATTATTCCAATCTTACATTTTCATTGTTATTCCAGTAAAGTATTTCTAATTATTTTTTTGATTTATTCTTTGACTCACTGGTCAGTTAGAAGTGAGTTAATGTCCAGACACTTGAGGTCTTTTCTAGATTTGTTGTAGGTTTCTAATTTAATCCTGTTATGGTCTGAAAACATATTCTGTAAGATTCTGATCTTGAGAAATCTACTGAGATGAGACAAGTACGTAGTCCATCTTGGTGATGCTCCACATGCATTTGAAAGTGTACTCTGAACTAACGGTCATGTTCGATATATATCAAGAAGTAAAGTAGCCAACAGTATCGCTCTAGTCCTTGGCATCTCTCTTGATTTATTTCTTTTTCTTTTCTTGATGTAATTGTCCTATTACTGAGAACAGTAGGCTAAATCCCCAACTATGACTATGGATTTTCCATTTTTCTCTTTGGTTTCACTAGCTTTGGGTCATATATTTTGGCATACTGTCATAGACGTGCTTATGTTTATAGTGTTGTGTCTTCCTGATGTACTGACCTTTAAACATTTTGGAATTGTCCCTCTTTACTTTCAGCCACAGCAAGGCCTAGCAGTTCCAGGCATGTGCCATTCAAGGCCTCCACAGGAGCCCACAGGATTAGCCATGAAGCATGCCATTGTCTGTTGAGTAAAACCTCAGCACTGCAGTGGCGCGTGATGCCCTCATGTGAGAAACCGGGTTCCAGGTTCCTAAAGCACACATGGGAGCCTAACTCAGAGAAACCAAGGGTGCAGATGTCTGGAGGTCACGGCCAGGCCTTCAGAGCTGAGTCTCTGGTGTTCCTGCTAGGCAGCTTGGCCCAGGTGCCGGCACTGGAGGCTCCTCACATCCAGCTGTGTCAGAGTTTTTAGACACCCCTAGACTTGCATGAGGTGAGCAGGGGTCCCTAGGGTGGAACGAAGTCTCCATACCATGGTGACAGAGGAGGTCACACTGATTCTCTAGTCTATGAGCCTCTCTGGTTGCCTGGCTGCTCTGCAGGTTCAGCGTGGGGACACGTGGGTGGTGGAGCCCTCAGCACCTCAGTCCATGTTCTGCTGTATTCTTTCCCAGTGCTGTTGGGTAGGTGAATTAGGACCCTGCCCTCTCCCCAGGTCCCACGTGTCACCTGACTTTGTGTTCACACCTCCCTAAAACAAAGCCTCTTGTCCTCAACAGCACTTGTGAACCGCACAGAATTTGCCGGCTTTTATTTGCACGGCATCTCCTCCTAGAAGACTGCCATTTCCCTCATCTCGCCGGCAAGCCCCAGACCATATGGGTGTGGTACACCTGGCTTGGTCTTGCCAGCTCCTGCCTGACCCCTTCCTGGTGCCTCCACACCCCACCGAGCTCCACTCCTGACCTCTAGTTTGCTTTGTATTGTTTTTCTTCCGGTACCAGGAATCGAACTCACGACCTTGCACTTGCCAGGCAGGAGCTTTGCCGCTGAGCTAAATCCCCAGCTCCCTGACCTCTAGGTTGGCCTTTCCAGAATCTTCTAGCATATCAGACCCCACCTTACAAAGCTCTAGGCAGGTAAACATTTTTCAATGGATTTTTCTTTTCTAAGTTCCGGTTCAAACTAAGGGATTCAACACTCAGTAACCTTTCTTTCTCTATAACAAGTTATGCCAGAGTTAGTGGCTTCAAACAGCACAAACCTGCTCTCAGGAGCTGCTGTGGGCCTGGAGCCAGGCAGGGAGCTGGGCCTTGGCACTGGCACACCTGGTGGGCGCAGGGTCCTCTGCCAAGGCTGTAGGGGCTGTGACAGGAACCATTTCCTTGCCGGTGCGAGGGGGAGGCCTGGAAATCCTGTCCTGCACAGCCAACTCTACTGGAGGCTCCGACGCCCACAGCTGCTGATCTCCTTAGGGGATCCCCTGATGAAGTTGAAGTTGACATGGAGTCAGAGATGAGCTGGGGCTCAGACCGGCTCCTGAGCTGAGGCTAAAGCCTTCAGAATCTTGTGAGCTGGTCATCAATAACAGACATTTCCGAGAATTGTATACATTTACAATTGAATAAATGCTATTAAAACATAGGCGAAAAATCCTTAGTCCCCACTCTCTGCTGGACCCTGCTTTGCTGCTGTCTGCTTTCTTAGACTGTTCATCCCTGGCATCCGGGCCAAGGAAAAGCTTGGGACTGCTTCTCTCCCTGGCCCCTTCCGAGAGGCTCCACTGGGGGCTGCAGATCCGCCACCATGGTGAACTTGCAGCACTGAGTTGCAAATGCTGTGAGTCAGGCTGGCTTGTTCTGTTGGCTGTCGAGATTTAATGAAGTGCCTGGAAAAGTGAATAATACAGACTTAATTCAGAATGGGCAGTGACAGTGGCTGCAGCCATTACGGCACCAAGCTGGCAGAGCAGCTCCCGGCTCGCAGCGGCATGAGCCATGTGCTCCTCGGCCTCACTGCACACAGCACCCGACTCCACAGCTAGCACATGAGCAGCCGCGGAGCGAGGCCCCTGCTGAGTCAGACAGCAATCAGGCCTCTATTCAGGGCCAATTTGCAATGCTGTTGTCAGTGACAAAGTTATAAAAACCAAGAGTGGGTTTTGTAAGATACACCAGTCACACTGAGTTATAAAATGAAAGCAGATAAGTATTTCAGTTTAGAATGTGGCATTTCTAAACTTATCTAAAGAAAATGTTCAGAAGAACACTTAAGATGACTTTCAACTCCTTGCTGTTGACTTGTCACATTTGTCTTTCCCGTCAGGTCCCTAAGGCCCTGCGTCCCTGTACCCAGGGTGACCACGGTGACCACAGGGTCTGTCTGCATGTTCTTCATTCTCCCGGAGCTCATGAAATCAGACATGGACCGTTCCCTGCAGTGCCTTTCTTCATGGCAGATGTGACAGTTCCTCCATCCTGTGAGCAGCTGTCCTCGCTGGGTGACAGCACAGGGCTGTGCAAGCCTCCCTGGAGCGTGTCACAGAGGTACTCAGAGACGCCCCGGTGTTCTGTTGCAGTTGGGAGTTATTCTCAGTGCGACGGGGAAACCGGGTTCCAAGCTTGACTGCAAGGATCGGCCAGGCCAGGAAGCCTTCCTTGGACAGTGGACAGTGTCCCAACCAGGTTTCCCAGTGAGGGAGGCAACAACGCAGGTCAGGATTTCCTATAGCAGACACACAGAGGGACACCAGCATTGCAGAGAACAGCCTGACACCAGTCAACCTCAGTTCAGGAGACGGAGCTCAGCCCTCCAGTAACTTACGTACACAGAGTTTTGCTTTTTCATTTATATGCCAGTGCTGCTGTAAAAAGTGTGGTGAAGGCACAGTGTGAAACACACAATTCAAATAACCAGATTGGGTCTGACAAGCAGTGCTGAGTGAATGAAGTGAGAAGGAATGAGACTGAGCTCTGTTTATATGTTCACAATAGGGATACTGGAGAAGGGGGAGGAGAAAAGGGAATCAAGATAGCTGGACATGGTGGCACATGCCTGTAATCCCAGCACTTAGGAGGCTGAGACAGGAGGACCACCGTGAGTTCAAGGCAGCCCAGGATACATAGTGAGTTCAAGCCCTGCCTAAATTCTATATATACCAATTCCCTAATTCAAATTAATTATTACATATCACAAACATATACCAATAAATTTTAAAATAATAACACTGAACACACATAGCACTATCTGCAACCAAGTGCTCTCCCTTGTGTTTTGTATAGATCAATGTATTTAGACCTCCTATCAATCTGTGAGGTACAGCACATTTTTTTCTATGAGCAAAAACTGAGGCACAGAGAAGGCAAGTAATTTTCCCGTGATCACACAGCTTGTGCTAGAACTGCAGTGAACGCCATGAACAAAGATGTGCACACAGACAATTCCACTGTAAAAGCACAGGAGCTGAGGTGAGCACACACAGCCATCTCGGAACGGAGGCATGTGGAGGGCTGGATGGGGGAGCGGGCGTCGAGGGAGGCATGGCTGGTGGCCAATAGTAGGCAGAAGGCAAGAAAAGACAGAGGAGAGAGGGAAGGGACAGGGATGGGTGGGCAGGTGGTTAGTGGACTGGTGATGGGCAGGCAGGTAAAACGACATGAAGGGGCATTGCATGGACAAAAGATGGCAATGTCTCAGGAGCTGGAGACAGAATCAGTCACCCCTAAATCTGAGGTTAAAAATAAGGCAGTAACTTGCACGGGGCTAACGAGGTGCTCATGGCTTATGACAGCCAAAGTCACCCCTTGGTCACCCTCCGCTTCACAGGTGCAGGGCGGCTGTGTGCGTCCTTTTCGTGCTGGGGTTCCAGCCATGAGAACAGGGGGATGTGATGTTTCTGTGGGAGAGGAAAAGGACGGAGTGGACCCACACCGTGACCATTTAGAACTTGACACTCCTGCCTTTCCCACCTCCCTTCAGCCAAGCCACGGTCAGTTACTGGTGGCCAGTTGCAGGGCCTCTCACTGGGACAGGCGGCAGAGTTTCATAGCAGCCCCAGGTCCAGGGACTGCCTCACCCTTGGTGCAGGTCTCTGCACAGGAGCTGATTCTCTGAGCCAGAATACTTGGCTTTCAGGATGCCCCCTGGTCACAGGTTTGCAGTCACCGCAGGCATTGCTCAGCATCCACTCATTGCAGTCTGACTCTGCTCTGAGCAAGGGCCTGACCTGCCTCTTTACTCCTCTTCTCCAGGGCTTGGGAAAAAGTGAGGAGAGGCCTGCACTGCTGGTGCTTGCAGGCGCTGTGGGGTACTCAGCAGGACCTGCTTTGTCCAAAACCTGCCTTTCCCAAGCAGCTCGGGTTCGAGTGTATGAGCCACGAGCACAAAGCCCTCCAGCCACCTGGACCCAGTACGGTGCCCCCAGGCCCATGTGGTATCCCAGCAGTTCCCTCCCTCACAACCCTCGAGATGACAGCTCTTTTCTTTGACTTTGCCACCCCATCCTCCCAGGGTGCTGGGGGCAGCTGTCTACTTTCAGGTGCCCACAACTGTACCTTGGTGTTAAATGTGGCTTCCCAGTCTAACACCAGCCCTACGTCCATGCTCAGGGAGAACATGACCCCCACAATATGGCGTGAGGGGACCTAGGGGGTAGTCCTGCAGGAGGCAGGGGGCCTGGCTACTGGGGCACCCAGCCATAGATGAGTCCTGCTCACAGCCGCCGGATAGTAGTCTGCAGCAGCCAGGTGGCAAGGTGATGGCAACGGTGCCCACATCCTCCATGCCCATGTCCTGTGTGCCACCTGGCTGAGGTGGGCCCTGGCCAGCTGCCTGGTAGAGGGACTACCCTCAGGACCCCAGGAAAAGGCACCCACCTCCAAACAGAGGCTTCCTCACCCTGCTGTGGTGAGATGACCACCCTACCTTAGCGCCTGGCAGGAGCTGAGAGGATGCTGCCACACAAATGTCTCAGAGCCTCATCCTGGGGCCAAGGGGAGAAGAAGGCCAGGGAAGCAATGTTAGGGTCACCAGCCAATCGATCAAGAGAGTCAGCCACCAGCAGCTGTCTGTCCTTCATGCTGGAGCAAGGTTTCCCCTTCTCCCACCCTGGCACGCTGGGCACTCATGGCCCTCTCAGGACTTCCCACACCCAGATGTGCCCTGGGCTCCTCCTCACAGTCTCACTCACGGGATTGTCACTGGACTGTCACTTCCTCCAAAGCCTGGGCCCCAGGCCTCTCCCTGCACTGTCCCCACGGCCTCACTAGGACCCAAAACCTATATTCCATCTGCCCTGACACTTGTCTGCTTTTTTCTTTTATGTTTTATGAAATCTGGGCTTCTTGTGTCAGTCTTTTTCCCTCTAAGTGGATTCCTGCACGAGCCTGAAAGCCTCCAGCTCTGCTGATTTGGAAGAGACAAATACTGTCCACACAATGAGGAAACTCTCCTCTGACAGCTGCAGAGAAGCATATGAAATTCTCTGTCACCAAACTGTCCCTACAAAGCTCAAGGACACATCTGATACCCAAGTTCATGCACCCTGTTTCCCACTGCTAAAATGAAGCACCCAAGTGTCCAGCAGGGGCGGACCGAGTCTGCAAGCTGGTTGATCCATGTTGGGGAGTACTATTCAATCTTGAGGAGAAATGAGATTCCGGCCCATACAATAGCGTGAGTAGCCTCAAGGACACTGCGCTTAGCAAAATAAGCCAGACACAGTGCATAGATGCTGTGTGGCTCCGCCTCTGCGGTGCCAGCCACAGTCAACTGCGCGGCTGGAGTAGCTGGTGATGCCCAGGGTTGGGCCAGGGCTCAGCATCCAATGGGGCCTGGCTTTCAGGCGGGGAGCTGTGGTGGTGCCAGTCGCACAAACTGTAATTTCCTTCCAGCTGCTGAACTGTACACTTAGGAATGGTTAGGACAGCAAATGTTATGGTGTACTCTGTACCACAATAAAATTCTTTTGAAAAAATAAGAAAGAGGGGATCCTTAGTTCTTGAGTGCATCTGGATGTGGCTGGAGGCCACCCCACCCAAGACAGAGATCAGCCTGGGTTCACTGGCCAGATGCACATGGCCGTGCTATTCTGATGCCGGCTGGACCACAGATGCCAAGCTGATTAACGTCTTCAAGGATTCCAGTGAGTCTGTTGTTAGCTACAAGTTCCAGTGGCCACAGACTTTCTTACACACAAACACACTTACAACACTGCACCAAAACCCTGACTGTGAAGTATGCTAGTTACATCCCAAAACCCTTTTGTTACCAAATTTTCCTTTTCTCGGCAAAATTCAGGTTGGTGACGTGAAGGCCTTCTAACACGTGGCTTCATGGCCTGGGGCTGGCATGTTGTTTTATTCCTGGATACACAAGACAGAGGTCCCAGGGTCCCTACTGCAGCCTCCGATCCCCTCTCCCTCCTTGGCTCCCTCTTGTAGCCCCCACCATCGCTACCCTGAGAGCCACCAGAAACAGACCACGACCTGAGACCCTTGCATTTGCTTATTTTGTCTGCTTTTACATTTTTATCTTCATTTTAAATCAGTAATAACCTGTGGTAATTTGAAAAGAAATCAAAGCTGAAATGCTCAGCTAGGTGTGGTGGTGCACTCCTATAATTCCAGCACTCGGGAGGTTGAGGCAGGAGGATCTCTGGGAGTTTGAGGCCAACCTAGGCTACATAATGAGTTCAAGGCCAATCTAAACTACATAATGAGACCCTGTCTCAAAGAAAAAAGTGGGATGGAAGCCCCATCCCACCTTCTCCCATGCCCGCCTCTCCCCAGCAGCATTTTGGACCCTCTGTGCTGGGAAAGGACAAAACCCCCCACCCCATGGATTCCAGCTTTTTACAGAGTCCCAGAAGTCTGCAGCATTAGAAAAGAAAACAGAAGCCTTAGATCATCAAAAACCTTTACAGAAGGAAGGTGGGGGACCCCGCACAGCCCAATCACATGAGAATGGATGACCCCATATCCTTCAGCCAAGAGCATCCTGCCGTATGTGCTGCAGCTCAAAGCAGCACCCAGTGCCACACCTGCACCCAAGGCCCCTACTCTTGGAAAACTGGATAAACCCACAAGGCCACAAAGCCGAGCACTTCTAAAGACTGACACAATCCCCTGCCCAAGCCCAGGCCTGGGCAGGGGAGCAATGGAGACCTATGCAGAGGTCCTCCCAGTGCCACCAGCCCTGCCCAAGCCCTGCCTTCTGAGTCCCCAGAAAAGGGGTGCCTTCTGAGTCCCCAGTCTGAGGGCCCCCTCACTGTGGGGTCAGGTACCTCAGAGAAGGGACTTGAGTGAGGAACACCTCCCAAATAGCCAGTACTAGATTCCCTTTCCTGTCCATCTGACATTACTTCTGCCCAGGCCCGGCCTCCTGTGGGCCCCTACTGCAGACTCACCCCCACCCTGGCTCGCTGCCCCTGTTGGGGTCCACTGGCATCTTCTGCACGCTCCCATCACCCGCCTCAGCAAGAAACAGCTGAGGACACAGCCTAAGGAAGCTGATATGCACTGGAGGCCAGTCAGCCCAGAACCCAGTGGAGGTCCACCCCTGCCAGGTCCTGCCAGGCACCAGGGCTGCACCTCCCTGTCCTTTCCTGCACCCAGGCACATCCTGAGACCCCAGACATCACAGAGCTGTGCCTTCTCTGCTCAGGTGGGGGGTTCTGGCCCCGGGCCTAATTATGCCCCACTTGCCCTTGACTAGTTAATTTTAATCTCAGAACATTTCTCCCCTCCTTTCCAGTTTGGGGCAAGAATCCAGAGCCCTCCTCACGTAACAGCTGGTGACCACACACTCCTGTCCTAGGTGACCCAGGACACACTGGCTAACTGGAAAATCCCACCTTGCAGTGCCACAAAATTAGCAGGAGACTTGTGAAAGAGCAATCCCATGCCTGCTCATACAGCCCAGCCCACATGCAGAGAAGTCACCTATAAATCCAATGGCACCTTGAGCATAGGTGTGCCTCCCAGGTGTGCCTCGCAAGTGTTTCTCCAGGTGTGCTTCACAGGCGTGTCTCACGGTGTGCCTTTCTGACCGTGAGCCCACCCTACTCAAGGGCCCTGAGCAACACCAACAGATGTGTGAGGCAGTGAGACAGCTAGGGGACAGAAGTACAGAATGCCATTAGGCAGTTGCAAGTGTGGACCTGGGCACTTGACTTTGGGCTCCTTGGGGCATTGACTCCCTGGCACCGCTGGACCTGCCTGCCTGCAAGTTCTGTAGTTCCAGGAGGATCAGGGGGCTCACATATGCTAGGGTGAGAGGTGTGTAAGGTTTCTAAACCAAAGTCTTCATAGTCCCCAAGGCCTCATGTCCCTAGCAGGGCAGAGCCTATGACACTGGCAAAGGACCTCCCTCCCTGCACTCTGGGGCAGCCCAGCTGAGGAGTGGGTGCAGCTGGGAAGACCCAGCAAAGTGGGCCAGTCCAGCAGGGGCACAAGGAGGGGTGAGGGAGAGTGGAGGGAGTGGATCTCAGCAGGACCAACTGGTTGCAGGCAGCATTCCCCCCACCCCCCGCCTCCGCTGCCTCGTCCATTTGCTCAGCCTGGGTGCAGCTGGCTGAGGCAGGCAGCACAGGCACTATGCCAGGCCAGGTCCAGACCCAGATCCCCCAATCCCCACCTGTCCTCAGCGCCTGTGCCTACCCCACTCCCCAGTAGGAACTCTATTTTAGGAAAAGGGGGAGACCTCCAAGCAAATCCCTAGCAGATGGAAGTGGGGACATCACTGAACTGGCTTGGCTCTGCTTGGCCAGCTGGGCCCAAGGTGGATGGGCAGCTGTGAGGTCCAGTTAGCTTCCCAGCCTCAGGCAGCCACAGGAGACGGTGAGGAGCTTCACTGGAGCAGGGTCCTGTGCCAGGAGAACACAAAGCACCTGCATCTGGTGTGCACACACAGAGGGGTACACACACTCATGTCTTCACCAGCTGAGTCACACACAGACCCTGTATCCTAGTTGAAATAATAGTCTCACAGAGAAAAGGCCAGTGAGAAAGAATCCCAGGAAGCTCCTCACAATAGAGACTGCTGGTGTGGGATTCCTGGTCTTTGCCTAAGAGGGGCCTAGAAATCCTTCCAACCAAACTTCTAAGGACACAGCCAGGTGTGTCCTTGGCTCATACCAAGGACAGAGCTCCTTCCCCAGTCTTCCTGCTGTCTGTGAGCACTCACAGGTGTGCACACATCTTCACATACACACACACACACACACACACTCATGCACACATGTGCATGCATGCACACCAGAGCATGCAGCCACCCACACACATCCATGCTCACATGCACACTCCTGTGTGCACCCACACATTCACACACATGCAGACCTTCTGCAGCCTCTACAAGAAGAGAGCAGATTGGCATTGTGTCCTCCAGCCTCATCCAGCCTTTTTGTGTCATCACATCAAAACTCTCAAGAGGCGAATTTCTGCACTGCACTGGAGTCAGAGGGCTGAGGCCACCACTGGAGACACCTGCTGCCATCTGGGCCTGCGGATCCCCAGTTAGACACAGACAGGCTGTGTCAGGTTCCTCGCAGTGTACCACCTGGCACCTGCAGGGCTGCTGTGGGTCAGCACAAGGAGCTAACCCAGTAACAAAAGGGTGCTGTAGAAGTCGAGTCGGCGTTTCTATAATCAGGAGGTCAGGGACACCATGGCCACCTGGTGACACCATCTTCATGCTCAGACCAGGGCAGTGTTGGTCCAGGAGCCAGACACAGGCGTGGAGGAGCGGCACCCACAACCTGCAGCCCTTTCCTCAGAAGGCCTCGTCCCTGGAGGCAGGGCCAATGCCCATCGTCCTCCCCTGAACATCTAAGCCCAGGCCTGGACACCCGGGAGGACCAGCCCAAACCCAGTAAGAGTCCTGGGGTCCCTCCCCTGAGGGATTGGTCTTGGTCTGCTCCCCAGAGGCCACACACCTGCCCTTAGCCCCACAAGACTCCAGCAGGCAGTAGCTCCCCAGCCCCACTGTGGGCCCAGCTTTCCCAGGGGAGGTAATGCCAGGGTCTGAGGGCAGAGGGACAGGCCCCATCTCCAGTGTGAGTCAGCTGCCTCCCACGCTCCCTAATCATCACTAAGAAAGACTTTGCTGACGATGGACTTTGTAGAGTCCATGCACACCCATAGCGGCGGCTGGGGGAAGGCTCAGGGACACGATGAGCCTCAGCGAGGAGCAGGCGCGTGGCTTCCTGGATGGGAACCCCAACTTTGCCCACCAGTACTTTGAGAAGAAGCTGAGCCCTGAGAATGTGTCTGCAGCCTGTGGGGACAGGCACCCAGTGGACTGCAGCAGCCTGCGGGAGCTGTGTCAGGTGGAGGAGAGCACAGTGCTGTTTGAGCTGGTGCAGGACATGCAAGAGAGCGTCAACATGGAGCGCGTGGTCTTCAAAATCCTGCGGCGTCTCTGCACACTCCTTCACGCTGACCGCTGCAGCCTCTTCATGTATCGCCAGCGCAACGGTGTGGCTGAGCTCGCCACGCGGCTGTTCAGTGTGCAGCTGGACAGTGTCCTGGAAGACTGCCTGGTGCCTCCCGATTCTGAGATTGTTTTCCCCCTAGACATCGGAGTGGTCGGCCACGTGGCCCAGACCAAGAAGATGGTGAATGTACAGGATGTGACAGAGGTGAGTGTGCGCCAGCCCATGGGGCTTGTACCAGGCTTGGGCCCTCAGAGTCAGCTCTGATCCTCTGACCCAGGCCTAAGAGACCATTCCATGCAGTTCTGGGAGTGCCCTTCCCTGTCAGTTCAGGTCACATGTGCCCAACTGCTGCCGGTCCCTCCCAGAGCTAACAGTTTGCACTTCTGGCAGAAGGAGCCCCAGGAAGCTCTGCAGAGGGTCCTGCTGCAGGTTCCAGGAAGAGTGTCCCTGCATCAGCCCTGTCTCAAGCAGAGGCTACCAATCAGGCCCCAGGCTGGGTACACTCAGGAGGCACTGCAGGCCTCTGCTGCGGACTTTAGGGCCTGAGGCTTTAGGAGGAGGCATCGGCCTGGGGTAGGGTCAGAGCTGGGCTGGGACCGTGGCCACAGGAAGGGGAGCCTCAGCAACACACAGAAGCAGCTTTGCCCCAGAGGAGACCATGCTGGTCCAGAGCTGGAATCGGTGTGGCGCTATGGGGAGCGAGTGACCAGAGATTCAGGGTCAGTAGAGGCAGGGAGGGAGCGGTGGGAACTGCTGGTTGGGGGCTGGCTTAGCAGGGCCAAGCTGCCAGATGTGACTAGCGCAGGCATCATGGGTGCAAGGTGCGCAGGACCTGGGGGAGCTCCTCCCTGCCCTTTCCCTGCCCCCTCTCGCCTTCTTCCCTTCCCCAAGGAACCCAGGCCAGCTTACTCCTGCTACACAGGCCTTCCCCTTCTGGAGAAGGAAACAGAAAGGCTGCACACCCAGAAAGTCTCCCGCTGCCCTCATTCCTGCACGGGCTGGAAGGCTGGGAAGGAAGCAGTGGTGGCAATCCTCTTACACTTATCTGCTATAAACAGGCTGCCATCCAGCGACCTGAATATAGTAATCTCCAGGATTAGCTGGTCTTCATTGCCTTTTAAGAAACAGGTCACCCTGAATCACATGGAATATCAGGAGCATGAATTACCAGGAAAACAAGAAATTCGGGGTGGGTTATCCTTCCTTCTTTTCTGCGTCCTCCTTTTCTTCCTTCTTCCCTTTCTCTCCCCCTCCTTTCCTCTTCAGCACACACTCCCTAAAAGCAGTGCCCTGTCCTCGGCTGCCCTGAGCCTAGACATCCTCCTGCTGCCCCACCCAACCTGTGCTGTGGGTCACTCAGACTCCCAAACCGTCCTCGGTCCCATCCCTCAGAGCTGTCTGTGTCCTGCAGTCCCTCCCATCTCTCCCAACCCCATGCTGATGCCTGCTTAGGACCAGCCTCCATGGGGCCTCATCAGTGGCCATAGTGCAGTGTCCTCTCCCTTGACATCTGTAAAACCCCCAATTGTGCTTGGCTCATTAACCTCACCCTGGAGGAATGGAGACCAGAGTCAAAATCGGCAAACACCAGGTTTCCATCAGAGCCTCACCACAGAGGAGCATTGCAAGGGCTGGGTTTCTGGGTTTCCCCATGTAGCTGTCACCCTCCATGTACAGTACAAGCAGTCTGGGCTCTCGTGTGGATGGCACAGGGTACAGGGGCCTCCGCATGGAGGGCTAATGACCCCTTAGGAAAGGGAGATGCTCACAGCACCAGCCACACTGAGCCCCACCTTTATGTTCAAAAAGGATATAACAAGGCAGCTGCAGCAGCTAAGGCAGACCATTTCTGAGCATAGGTGGACCTTGAGCACAGATGGACCTTGACCACAGGTAAACCTCAGCACAGATGGACCCTGAACACAGGTAGAGCTGAGCACAGGTGGACCTCAGCAGAGGTAGAGCTGAGCACAGGTGGACCTCAGCATAGGCCACTGCTGAGTATAAGGCAAGAAGCAGGCTGTGGGAAACCAGCTGTTCCCTGAGCCATGAACATGCATCTTCTCAGAAGGGAGAGCACCTGATCTCCAAGGCTCGGGCCAGGGTTGGAATGGGGTGTCCTGACCTGCAGGCCCTCTTCTGCCCCGGGGCCTATCAGGCGGTGGCTATGTGGAGGAAAGAGGATGCTGTCCTTTCTGCCATGCTAGGGCTGTTCCAGGATGTGAGACTGACCTCTAGAAGATTCAGAGCCCAAGCCCATGACCTGATAACACATCTGCCTCCAGACCCCACAGCTGCATTATGGGTTCATGGGCATCACCCTGGGAGACAGGGCCTGAGACTTGCAGGACATGGTCCCTCCAGGATGCAGGCCAAGCATGATCTTCCTGGACCCCAGCTCAGGACTGGACAGGGTCCTGTGTCTGACACCCCACAAGGTGGGTTCTGGGCTCTCTGTCTTCCCCTGGACATGTCCAAATCCAACCAGGTAGCCCAGCTGGTGGCCCTGCTCAGTTTTGCCCTGCACACCTTTAGAAGGAGGAGGTCTGAAATGTATCATGAAGTCAGCTTCAATAAGAATCTCTGAAGAATAATAATGTTTATTTGGGAATAGCAGAGCATTGCAAAGGGAATGCACCTGTCAGTAAACTGGGGAATGTTCAAGGAGGTGGAAACAGAGAAAGATTTTAAAGACAAAAGGGAGAAATTCACATAAGCTGCTCAGATGCAAAGTTCCCTTGGTCTTGGGCACTTGGGACAGGAGTCGTCATCTGACCTTTGGTGGAGGTGCTCTAGCTGGGCAGGTGTTTTGTCCAGGGCATCTTGTCTGCCTTGGTACAGTCTTTAAGAATGTCAAAGATGAGCGTTGGTACAGATATCTGGGCATGCAGTGGAGGTTGCCAAGCGTGCGGTGCTTGTGGAGAGGGCAGGGCGCTCTCGTGCACACCTTCGGAAAGCGCTTGTGGACGTATCTCAGAGAGGCAGGCATGGGCCTTCTCTTCTCACAGCCTGGTCCGACTCTGGGTCTGACAGGAAGGGTTTTATCCCAGAATCATCAGCATTCACATCTCTCCCTTTTGATCATAATTGTTCTCTTAAAAAAAAAAAAAAAAAAAAAAAAAGTACCGATCCACCAACTTGCAGTCAGCTTCTGAGTGTTCCTGGAGCTGGAAAAGACCTATCCTTGTTGGTCAGGTCCCATGGTGGGGCAGAGGTGGAGATGAATGGCGGGGAGTCAGTGTCAAGACTCTTAGTCACATTTGGGCAAGAGCAAGCCAGAAAGACAAGTTCTCAGGCCTCAGAGGCCTTGGTATTATCACAAAGCCCCTTGTCAGGCACTGGCTATCATGTCAAAGTACAGGGCCAACATTATCTTCTTAAGAATTGTACTTCACAGGCGCTGCCTGAGGGTGAGCGAGGGCCACCACCTGAGTTAAGGGGCTGAATGGACACTGTGAGGCAGGAGAAGCTAACAGCAGCAGCTGAG
>NW_004955514.1:240487-248767 GCF_000276665.1 Chinchilla lanigera
TGAGTTAAGGGGCTGAATGGACACTGTGAGGCAGGAGAAGCTAACAGCAGCAGCTGAGACTTTAAAAATGCGGGTTTTGGGATTAAAAGCAAAATCCGTTGCCAGTTTTTTTCTAACGAAATCGCACTCCAGGAAAGCCGGGGTGCTGTCCCCGTTGCTGTTTCAGCATCAGCCTGATTCTGGTTTTGCGCCAGCATACCAAAGCTCAGCATTCAGAAAAAGCAACCACATCCGAAACCTCATATCATTTTTACGTCTTTGTTTTGTTTTGTTTGTATATTGCTATTGTTCTTTTTTTATTCTCTTTAAAATAAAAAAAGAAAAGAAAAAGCGACCGCAATTTTTATTACAACCAGCTTGCTCACTACAAATTTCTTTCACAAGTTTTGTCCTTCACAAACCTGAGATCTGCTCAGACTTTTGGGGACTGGCTTTAAGCTTTAGTTTTACCACAAAATGCTTATGCAAAAATGTTTCCTCTGATTCTCTTTGCATATACGATTGTATATTTATCAACTAGAAATTTTAACTCTTAGTAACCTTAATCTGGTGAACAAAATCCTAGGGAATGAGCCATTGTGAACTGTCTGCCATGTACCAACAGTCTGTGTGACTTATTTTATGATTTCTGGAAACATCTATTCCCTTGTGAAGCAATTAACACTTCAGTATTTTAAGTCACTTAGAATTGACTCATATGGATATCTATTACTTAATGTGACTTAACTTCAAAATCATCATTACATGAAAAGTTCATTTATAAACATTTTCCCATCTACATTTACCTTATTTGTTTGTTTTTAACTGTTATTCTTGATTCACACATAGACAGCTGGTGAAACTGAGGCTGCAGGCTGGCGTGAGCATCATGAAGGTCCCTTCAGTCAGAGACGCCTCACTGCAGTGACGCCCAGGGCATGACCTCCCTCTGCCCCTGGGTTCTCAGGTCAGAATTAACTTCTGTGAGCTTAGATCTCCAGCAGAGACAGCCTGGGTTGGAATCACCCGCTTTGATGCTGTTAGCTTGAACAGTGATTTTCCATTAGCCTTCTGTGTCAGTTCCACAGATCACTTTCTTCTTAGGCTGGATTCATAGTTTTATGACCTCAGGTTAAACCAGATGTTTGGCAGCAAAACATACACTTAAGATGCCAAAGGCATCTTCATTTATATTTCACAAACAACTTCTAAATCAGCTTATTTACAAAAATTTAAGTTATATGAATGAGAAAGTATTCAAATTAATTACTGCATATTTTTAGCAAGCTTAGGTTTGTTTTATTTATGAGCGCCCATAAGCCAATTAAAAATCCAGCTCTTGTAAATCTGTTGGAAATATCTCATGGATTCACAATGCATATGCATATAGACATGGAATAAGCACCCAGGCAGAGCAGAGTTCATGGTTTTCCTTTTGAAATAAAAAGCCCCTGTCTTTTATTTTGGCATCACATAGACTTTGATAAATTTTACTTTCTGCTGGCTTTTGTCCAGTTTGTTAGGGTCTTACCTATAAATCAGAGGCAGTGGCCTGCCTGCCTTGAGGTCCTAGCTGGGTTGAGAGTTAAACTTAACGGAACCAAGAGGAAAGGGAAGCCCCAATTCTATGCAGCCTGGAGCCGGCAAGGGGATGAAGGTGGCACAGAAGTAGAGTCAGTCATGACACTGAACAGTCAACTGACACAGAGACACAGAGGAGATCTAAGAGGTGGGATGACTCCAACCAAGCCTGGCTTGTGCTCTTATCCTGGCCCTTTCTCCTGGAGGCCAGGCACTGCCTCTCGCTTTGGGTGTCTCATGAGCCCCATCTTACCCCAGGACCAGGGTCCTGCAGTTCAGGGCTGGTGGCCAGAACCTGGCTTGACTGCCACAGCAGGTTGGGCTGCCAGCTGTGTCCCTCTGAGCACCTGGTTTTGAGTGGGAATATCCTTTGAAGAAAGAGCTCTCACTGTTTCAGTGTCTTTTCCTAAGCAGCAAACATGCCCCAATAGCAAGGGTTAGCCTTCCTGTGTCTCATGTCAGATCCCCTAGACCTTTTAGAACTCTCGGTGACACAAACAGCCTGCTGTGGCACACAAGCTGAAGATTCACCACCATTGCTAGGTGCTTCATGGTGAAAGCTGAGTTGGCAGCTGTGGAAAGATCCATTAGTACCAGGGTATCTTGGGAGGCAGCGGCCACTGTACATGAGGTGAGGAATCTGGCGAGAGTCGGCTGGCCTTAAGACAGCACCTCAGTGCCACAGCTTCTGAGCTCTAACACCTGAGCAGAGACATTTCTGTGGTCCGCAGAGTGGCCACGCGGTGTCCATGTGGTCAAGTGCCATTGAAGACATGACTGGGATGGACCCCCATACAGCTGGCCAGAGCTCCAGAGAGGCTGTCTTGCACACCATAATTAATCTCTCAAAAATGCCAATGAACAACCAAAGTGAGAGTTCTCACAACTATAAAGAATACAGATCAGACAGACAGTTAACCAAGGCACACAGAGAAGAGTTCATCTGGGCTGGTGTGATGGTACATGCCTATAATCCCAGCACTAAGGAGGCTGAGGCAGGAGGATTTCTATTTCTGTGTGTTCCAGGCTAGTCTGGGCTCCGCAGTGAGTTCAAACCCAGTCTGAACTGTAGAGCAGGACCCTGTCTCAAAAGAAAAAAAAAGAAAAAGGAAGAGCTCATCTGACCACTACTACAAAACTGTCCTCATAGAGAAAGGACCTACAGGAAAGGCAGAAGCTTTCAACAGTCCCCAAAGGGACACAAGATCCTTTATTTTAGGTGACCTCATTCAAACCAGGTCCCAAGACAGCAGGGAGCCTCTACCTGCAAGGTCCACCTGGTGTCAAGGCACACCCTGGGAACAGGACCGCAGAGGCACCAGGAGTGATAGGTCCCTCTGAGACACCACCATGTCCCTGAATAACAACCAGAGAGATGCACTGAACATTTGAGTGGGCACAGCAGAGTGCTGTGGACACACACCTGCCACAGTAAACCATGGGAGTCCTGGAGGGTGAGACCGCACAAGCTGCTTGGTGCGGCGCCCTGGTGCTGGGGGCATGAGCGCGAGCGGCCTTCAGCTTGTTAATGAGGGGCCCTCCCAGGCAGGTGATCATCCCCGCACCTCATCTGGCCTCCTGCAGGCTTAGAAAATGCAGTGATTGGGTGCGGGTGATGTGAGGGTACAAGCAGGGGTCTCAGAGGGTCCTTGGAAAGTCCTTGGGACAGTGCGACCCCAGAGGGTATGGGCCTCCTCCACCTCACTTCCTGACCCTCACTTTGCCTTCATCTGACAAGAACAATTGCTTTCACCTTGGTATCAGAAACCTTTACAACAAGTCAACCAATGACTCAGTATTACCCACACCTGGCAAAAGAAACCCACCATCACCCGTCACCCAGAGAGACACACAGTGAGGAAAGCCTGCAAGGCTCAGCAGGTGATGAGCCTGGGCCAAGGCCGCCATGCTTAGGGCAGCACTCAGACCCCCTCGGGGCTCAGCCTCACCCTCATCCCTCCTCAGTGTCTCTGATCCATGGCACCGTACCTCTGAGCCCTCTCTAGACCCCTCCTCAGAAGCTGGGGGCCCATGCGTTAATCCAGAGCCCAGAAAGGGCTGGGCTCTAGGGGTCTGGTGAGAAGGTTGAGGGATGCTGTCCTGTGGCCTTGGGAGAGTTTTAGGGTGAAGAGCCAGGCTGAGGTCAGGGCAGAGCTGCCGCTGAGGGTGTAGGGAGGGCGTAACCAAGACCATGGTCAGGTGGTGGCTGCCTTGGTTGGCCGGAGCTCCCAGGGCTGTGTGAGCAGTGCAGTGACCAAAGTTGAATGAAGGAAAGGATCAGGTGATGGGAATGACATGAGGCAGACATATTGCTCAGTGCAGAGCAGGGAGTTATTATGAGGAGGCTCCACAGCCAGACCAATAGATTCATGAAAACATAATGTCCCCCGGGGGCTTCAGAGAGGCCCAGGAAGGCAGCTGCCAGCTGGGGGTCAGTGCAGATGTTTCCAGGGAATGAAGGGTATTCCCACGCAAAACCAGGTGCTCAGAGGGACACAGCTGGCAGCCCAACCTGCTACAGTGACCAAGCCGGGTTCTGGCCACCAGCCCTGAGCTGCAGGACCCTGCCCCTGGGGTAAGATGGGGCTCATGAGACACCCACAGGGACTCCAGGAGCTAGGTCACATGCACAGGGTAAAGATCTCACAGCAGGGCACAAAGGTGAGCTTGGCACAGGTTTGCAGCTCCTGCAGCAGGAGTGGCCAGGAAGGCAACCCAGGGACAGTCAGAGGCCAGCAGCAAAAGGTCAGTACTGTACTGACCACAGCAGGAGAGCTGGGACCAGAGCCTGCCAAGGAGACCCATGTCGTGCCTAAAAAAGGGAGCCCAGACTCCCAGGTGCACTGGAAAGCAGGCATGGTAGATGAGGGGCTGTGAGACAATTTTAAAAACAGGGGCCCAGGCATATTTAATACTGTTTATAAGAGGCAGTAAATACAGTGAGGTTCCCAGGGGTTGGGTCACAAGGAGAAAGGAAGGACATAAGGCTGTTCTATGACTTCTTGGCAAAACAAACTTAGTATGGGGTGGAAGAGGTAATAGGGTGAGGCCTGAGAACTGGAAAAACTACCAGGACAAAACCGGTGAGAGAGAGAAGGCTGAACCTTCATAGAATATGATCTGTGCCCAGCGTAGGTTCTCTAGAGGGTGAGGTTGTGAGGATCCATGTTCTCCCTCTGATGGTCAGGCTGTGAGGATCTGTGTCTCTCATCTGAGGGTGAGGTTGTGAAGACTGATGTTCCTCTAGAGGGTCAGGCTCTGAGGGTCCATGTTCTTCCCCTGAGGGTCAGGCTGTGAGGACCTGTGAGTATCTTCTGAGGGTTAGACTGTAAAGATATGGGCACATCATCTGAAGGTCTCATTCTGCTCTCAGAAACACTATGTTGTATTTGGACGTTCTGTTTGAAGGCCACCACCCTCTGTGGTTTGCAGGAGCTGATGAGCTTGTTGAGGGACTGGTGAAAACTGGCTCCAGGTGGGAGGGAAGGAGC
The DNA here is from genome assembly GCF_000276665.1 of Chinchilla lanigera. Lineage (NCBI taxonomy): Eukaryota > Metazoa > Chordata > Mammalia > Rodentia > Chinchillidae > Chinchilla > Chinchilla lanigera. The sequence continues at coordinate 245,539 of NW_004955514.1, forward strand.
ACAGGGAGGGAAATGGAAGTGGAAATAGCCACACATATCAGGTCCTGGCCTCCCAGGCTCATGACTGTTCCAGGCACAGAGGTGTCCCATCTGGCATATGCTCATTGGCAGTGTGGCATGCAGTGAGAAATCCATCATGCAATCCAGGACTCACGCTGACATGAATCTCTCTGCTGCACCATCCACTGTCTCAGCTCCACCTTCTGGAACCCCTGGGCATCCACATAGTCAACAGCTTCTCATGTCCCCCTACAATAAAGTGTTGGTGCAGACCCCACTGATGCCCCGCTGCCAGCACTTGCTGCCCATCTTCCCCTTCACTCTGCCCCTTCACATGCGGATGTGCCTTCACCTCTGGCACCATGTAGCTACAGGTGGCAGCTTCATATTCAAGAATAAGGAAGGTTCAGGAGACGAAGGCTGGCAGCAGCCACGAGTATCCCTCTGGAGAATATCAGAAACCCTCCTAGCCCCAGTAGCTTCCTCTGATGTCCTGTTGGACAAAACTGTGGGAAGTCATGAGGGTGGCTGGAGCCATGATGCTGAGCCACCTGAAAGCATCCCTTTAATAGTCAACAGTGTGGCAGACAATGCCAGTGGGCCGGGAGACACACAGGGCTCTCCCAGGCTTGCTGGGAGCTCCTGACCCCAGCAAGGCCGATGCCAGATGTCTACCTCGGTGCATGTGCCAGGGCACTTCTGCCACATCCCACCCTTAGAAGGCGATCAGGGACCTCACCAGGCTCTCACTCAGGGTGTGCAAACTGAGGTGGAGCCTTCCACCTGCTCCTGTGGAGGCAAACCTCTGATCAGGACAGGAGGCACCCCACATCAGGAGGGTGAGAGTGGGGATTCCTCCATGGGACCAGAGGTAGTCAAAGCTCTCCCTATGGGCAAAGGTGACGGCATGTGGGACCACAGCTGGTGGCAGAGGAGCTGGTGGACTCTGAATGGGCACCTCCACCCCAGCTCACAGCTGCACTTGTCCTGGCAAGCACCCCACAGACAAGCCACCAATGAGAACGGGGCTCATCACTCACTGACCAACAGTCATCTTCCAGGAAAGAGCATGTAGAGGCCTGGCCTGGAGGGGCTGAAGGCAGGAGGCAGTTGCTGGACCAGAAGATCGGGCTTGGGGCAACCGGGCTAACTCAGGAATCAGGAGCTGACAGGGTGGGAAGGCTCAGGTAGGGCTGGGCGGGGGGCTGAGGAGACTGCTCTAGAGTTGGGAGTCAGGGCTCGTAGCTCACAGGTGGAGGGAGTACGTGGAGCTAGGGGTGGAGGGGCACTCACGGCCCATAGCAGGGCCATGTGGCCTCCTGGCACTGGTCTGGGCAGCAGCCTCCGGGCTCTCAGCCGCCACGTCCTGGGCAGCCTATCTACACCAGCCTCTCTCCTCCTGCCGCAGTGTCCCCACTTCAGCTCCTTCGCGGATGAGCTCACCGACTACGTGACAAGGAACATCCTGGCCACGCCCATCATGAATGGCAAAGATGTCGTGGCTGTGATCATGGCAGTGAATAAGCTCGACGGCCCCTGCTTTACAAGTGAGGATGAAGACGTGAGTGTCCGGAGAACATACTACTGTCTGTGTCTTTCACACTTGCCGGCCCTGCACACTTGTGTGCACCCCTCGCCACGCTTCTGAGCTCACCTGCGTGCACTGTCTCCACGTCCCTCTGTGCCTCCGTGTGTACGAGCCATGTGCCATCCCCGCACACCCAAGCTTGTATGCTCAAGCCCACAGCCGTGGATGCTGAGCATGGCCTCCCAGTGTGTCTGCGCCCGTGCCATGTGCAGCCAGTGGCCTCAGGGTCATGCCCTTCCCAAGCACGTACGTGGCACGTTTGAAATCTGGAGTTTCTAACTCCTACTGTTTCCGCTGTTTCAGGTCTTCACAAAGTACCTGAATTTTGCCACATTAAACCTGAAGATCCACCACCTAAGCTACCTCCACAACTGTGAGACACGCCGAGGCCAGGTACTTCACACCCACTCGTCCCCTGTGCCCAGCGTCTCGGCCTCCCAAGCTGACCTGTCCTGGTGAACAGCTGAGACTCAAGCTCTGAGCTGGGCACAACTGCCAGCTAAAGCTAGGTGCCCCTTCCCATGTGTGCCAGGCCAGGACTGGCTGTGAGGGTGCTGGACTCACCTGGCAGACAGATGGGCTCAGGGGAGAGCAGGAGCCATCCACAGAGGTGATGCTGAGCTCTTGGCAGGGGTAGAGGAGGAGGCCTTCTACAGGGCCTGGACATTCCTCTCACCTTGGCACAGTGGGTGAGGCACCTGCAGGAATGCCATACCCAAGGTGGCTTTGGGGACAGGGAACATGACAGGCCACTTTTAGACCTTCTCTACTTCTTGTTCTTCCTATGAATGGGGCCAGCCCCTGGCCACCTGCTGCAGACCTCTTAGGAATAGCAAGAGGCCCACTATCCCAAGCCAGGGTTTTGGCTCCTCAGGACACCAGGCTCACAGTTGGAGGGCACCTTGGCCTCCCTGAGGCCAGCAACGGACACATGGACACCTGAAATGGAGACTTTGGGAGAGGCACCTCGGCCCTCACCCCACAGCCTACCCCACAACTACCCCCCACAAATGCTGCAGCCATGAGGGGCAGGGGCAAGGCTCAGGGAAAGACAAGGTCCAGTATCTCGGCCCTAACTGTGGTCATGAGGAGGAGGACAGAGGCTGTGACATTGAGGAGCAAAACAGCAAAGCAGACTGTGGGTGGGAGGGACTTGCCGGATGACAGAGAGGGCCTGGTGGCAAGGGCAGTCACACGTGCACAGGGATGGGCTGCGGCACTCGAGGGGAGGGTGGCCAAAGGACAGGGAATGGAGGAAGGACCCTAGGGGCCCATCAGGGAGGTGGACAGAGCCATGAGGAGGAGGGCCAGGGAGCAGGGGCTGGGGAGCGGCAGGGACAGATACTCACTGCCATGGCAAATCCTAACCAGGAGCATCAGGAGGCCCTGAATGCTGCTTGTCCTAGAGACCTCCCCACCTCCATAACCATGCACCCCACACCGCGCAAGTGACAGCACAAATATACACCACACACCACAATGCACATGCCATGGTACAGATTCACAGCACACACCACACACTACAGCACAGACACGCACCCCACACTGCACACACCACAGCACAGAAACACCCCACACTGCACATGCCACAGCACAGACACACCCCACACTGCACATGCCGCAGCACAGATACACACCCCA
>NW_004955514.1:248867-250693 GCF_000276665.1 Chinchilla lanigera
TGAGGGTGAGCGAGGGCCACCACCTGAGTTAAGGGGCTGAATGGACACTGTGAGGCAGGAGAAGCTAACAGCAGCAGCTGAGACTTTAAAAATGCAGGTTTTGGGATTAAAAATCCAGGGCTCTATTCACTCACCAAAGGCTGGGAACCCTCAGAAGCCAGGCGTCTCGTGCACATTTCAACATCAGGTTTCGCGGTGGAAGGCAAGGTTTCCAGTTATTCGCTGTTATAGAGAGAGCAGAATCTTGTCGAACCTGTGCACACAATAGAATGCTGGGAGACATACCAACACAGTTTCTGAATTTTGGGAGAAGCAAGGAAGGAGGAAAAAAGTGTTTCCAGCATTGTTTACAAAATTACATTTTATCAAACTGCTGTAAACTGTAGACAATCGGAAAATAAATGTTCTTAAATCTAGTAAATGAAAATATTTGAGAGCCAGCAGTGTTTTAAATATAGACATACAATCCCATAGATTGCACCAGTTCTCTCAACCTTGCAGGATTAAATGTCGTTCTGCCCCATCTTCACTCTCAAGGTCAGCGACCGGTATTGATTTTTCATTACTGTCCTGGGAATTTCTATTTCTATGTAGTTATCAGAAAGCTGTATTCAAGAGTATCTATCAGAGTATTTTCCACAAATCTGACTAAATGCTTTTAGAGAAGAACCAAAACTGGTGATAAGAAAAGACAGAGTGTGGACAGGGGCTATACTTGAGCCGCACAAGCGCCTGCCTGGCAAGCACAAAGACCTGAGTTTGATTCTCAGTACCAAAGAAAGAAAAAGACAGAGTAACCATGGTTAAAACTGTGATGAGAGCTGAGCAGTTAGCAAGGAAATTCCACTGACTCCACTGTACACAGCACTTTAGGACAGCAAGCTGAGCACCTCACACCACAGCCTCCACACCGCCTCACGTTTCCCAGGGTTCGTAGGACGTTTACACCGATAACACACCCGTTGTTTGACAATGCCTCTCACACAGCCCATCATGCCAGCTAAGCCTGGTTAGCGGCTCATCTCTGTCAGATGACAGAGGAAGCCCCTGAGGTTCTCCAGGGGCCAAGCTGTAAAATCTCAAAATCAGTTTTAGGTCAAGTAGACTTGCTTTAGCACTTTGGTCCTGAGGAAGACTGCTAAAATGCAAAAGCTTTAACACATTTGTTCCAATATGGTATTGCATCACAGCGAGTAAGTCATACCATGAGCCAGAGACAATTAAGAGGCTGAAAGAGCAAATAGATATAAAAAGCAAAACAAAACAATACAAAACCTTGTGGCTTTTAAAGGCTCAGTTTTCCCAAGCAATGAAAAAAATCTAATTAAAATAAGACACGAACAAAACAATTATCATGCAAAACACAAGATTTTTGTTTCTTAAGCTGGTTATTAAAAGGTGCAGAAAGCTCCTGAGCACAGTTCCCTCGGAGCGAGGCTGTTCAGTCGGCCTGGAGTCGCCTGAGGGAATGGCACTAGGATGGATCGGCACTGGGAGTGTGTGCTGGGCTGTGCTGAGCACCCGGGACGGGGAAGGTGCGCGCAGGGGCAGAGGCAGGTCGCTGTGCAGCCCTGGGTTCAGTCCCCAGTACAAACAGAAGGCTGTAAAACAAGAAGTCCTGTGCCTGGTGTGTGACTCTCAGAAACAAAGGCGTGTGAAATCGTCTGGTTACATGAACAATTCAAACACATCAAGAAAAGCCAAAGGTAGAAGTTCACATAATCCTAGGCCTTTAAGACCAACACTTTTAGCCTCAGCCCGCAATAGCAAGGCAGAACCAGGGAGAAACACAAAATCCCCACAGGCGCTGCCTGAGGGTGAGCGAG
>NW_004955514.1:256340-281833 GCF_000276665.1 Chinchilla lanigera
ACACCCCACATTGTACATGCCATGGCCCAGATACACACCATATGCCACACATGCCACAGCACAGAAACACACCCTACACTGCACACACCATGGCACAGAAACACACACCACACTGCACATGCCACAGCACAGATACACACCCCATACCACACATACCACAGCACAGATATACACCTCACACTGCACACACCACAGCACAGATACACATGCCACATTGCACATGCCACAGCACAGATACACACCCCATACCACACATACCACAGCACAGAAACACACCCCACACTGCACACACAACAGCACAGATACCCCACGTTATGTACACCACAACTGGATATACACTACATACCACACACACAGCAGCACAGATACACACCACATATGCAGCAACATAGATACACACCACACAGTGCACACACCATGGTACAAGGTCACAGCACACACCACACACACTACAGCACAGATACACACCACACACTGCACATATCACAGCATAGATATATACCACACACTGCACATGCCCCAGTACAGATTCACAGCACATATACACATATACCACACATGCCACAGCACAGAAACATGCCCTACAGCAGAGAAACATGCCCCACAGTGCACATGCCACAGTACAGATACACACCCCACACTGCACAACCTAAGCATGGATGTACACCACATACCACACATGCAACAGCACAGATACACACCTCATACTGCATAGCTTATACATGGATACACACTGTGCACACCACACCACAGATACACATGAAACACTGCACACACCACAGCATAGATACATACCACAGCAAGTCACACACCACATACTCCACATGCCAAGCACAGATACACACCCCAGCATGGATACACACCCCACACTGCACATGCAATGGCATAGATACACACCACACACTGCACACACCACAGCATAGATACACATCACACACTCCACCTGTGACAGCACAGATACACACACCACACACACTCCAGCAGATACATACCCCACACTGCACATGCAATGGCACAGATACCCACCACACTGCACATACCACAGCATAGATACATATCACAGCAAGTCACACACCACACACTCCACATGCCACAGCACAGATACACATACCACACACACCCCAGCACAGATTCACACCACACACTGCACATGCAATGGCACAGATACCCACCACACTGCACACACCACAGCATAGATACACACCACACACTCCACCTGTGACAGCACAGATACACACACCACACACATCTGACAGCACAGATACACATGCCACATTGCACATGCCATGGCACAGATACACACCTCATACTGCATACCTTATGCATGGATACACACTGTGCACACCACAGCACAGATGCACATGAAACACTGCACATACCACAGCATAGATACATACCACAGCAAGTCACACACCACACATTCCACATGCCAAGCACAGATACACATACCACACACACCCCAGCACAGATACACACCCCACACTGCACATGCAATGGCACAGATACACACCACACACTGCACACACCACAGCATAGATACACACCACACACTCCACCTGTGACAGCACACATACAACATCGCTTATCTCCACGCCAGTCAAAAGACCACACACAACTCACATACAATAGCACAGATATATACATAAACTGTACACTTACACCCACCAAGCACTACCTATTTTGTCACCCACCATCCAAAATCAGTTCACAGAGAAAAACTGGTCACTCACCACACACACACTCAGACACAAAGTACACAGATCTGACATGCACACTCACCCTGCAAAGCACACTGCCCATTGTCTGTGCACCACACAGCTCACACCCTGTATGCTCATATCCACGCAGGCACCACACTGCCAACACCTGCACAGCTTGCAAAGGGCTGGCCCGGCTCAACCTCCATGGTGTCCTCTGCCACCACCAGCCCCCTGAATGGGTTAGAAGGTAGTGTTGGGATCGCCACCCCGTGCTCCCATGGAAAACTCCTCTGTGGCACAAAATATCTTTTCTCTTCAGTCTCACAAATGGCACTCATCTCCAACCTTACATAAATCAGCACCTTCCCTACGCCTAAAAGGAGCAACTTCCACATGCTTGTAAGAATCTCTTGACAGCGTGTGGTTGCGCACACCTGTAATCCCAGCACTCAGGAGGCTGAGGCAGGGAGATCGTTTCAAGTTTAAGACATATGAGCTCAAGGCCAGCCTGAACGGCATAGTGAAACCCTGTCTCAAAAAGACAAAAGAAAAAAAAGAAGGAAAGAAAAGAAAAAAAATCTCTTGACAAGTCTGCAGTCTTTCTTGGATCTCCTAAGCTAGCAAATAATTTTTATTTTTATGCATATTAAGGTTCACTTTTTGCAATGTAAAGTTCTATAGGTCTTGATAAATGCAGAGTGACATATACCCATATTGCAATATTATAAAGAATAACCTTTGCCCTAAAATCTCCCTGTGCCCCCCATACTCATCCCTCCTTCCACCTCCACTGAACCCCCAAAGAAGCTGCCTTCAGTTTGTCCCCTCCAGAGTGCTGGGCAGTTAGAACCGCATAGAGCACAGCCTTTCCACGTTGGCTTCTTTCGCTTAAGGATATGCTCTGAAGGTTCCTCTGTGTGTTCCTGTGGTTCGGCCACTTTTTTCTTTTTTATTGCTGAATAATACTGCTTTGTCTGGATGTACCAAGCTCTGTCTATCCATGCACTCACTGAAGGACAGGTGGTTGCTTCTGGCGTGGGGCGGCAATGAGTGAAACTGCTGTGAACACCACTGTACGCGTTTACAGCCAAGGTGTATGACTGCCTGGTCTGCTGCTTAACTTAGTGAGGCACTGCAGCGGGGCTACACCGCCTTCCTCCTCTGGAAATGAATGCGAGATCCCCGCCAGCACAGTCATTCCGCGTTAGTCAACCTGATGGGTGTGTGGAATTTTATATTCCGTGACGGCTTAATTCACAGCCCTCTAATGCCAGCCGGTGCTGCACCCCTTCTCATACGCCTGTTTGCCTCTTACACATCTTGTTCTTCCTTTAAGTGTTCAGACCTTTGGCACTTCTGTATGTTGCACTGTTTGTGTCCTCATTATTTATTTTTAAGGTTTATAAAAATATTTTCAATACAAGCCCCTTATCAGAAATGTTTCAAAAATGTTTTTCCCCAGATGTGCCTTATCTGTTTGTGTATTTGGCAAAACAGAGGTTTTAATTTTTAATAAAATCCAATTCATGATAATTTTTCTTCATGAATTAGATTTCACAAATCTAATTTTGAGTTTGAGTACCTAAAAACTCATTGTAAAACCCTGGATTTTCTCCTATGTCATCTTCCTGAAGTTTTTCAGTTTTATATTCTACACTTAGGTCTGTGATTCACTTTGTGAAAGTTGTGCAGCTTTGCTCTTCTTCAAAGGTCCATGGACTGTATCTGTCTGGTCTATTTCTGGGTCTTTCTTCTGCCCTATGGATCTGTCTGCTCTGTCAGCAGTACCACATTTCTGGATTACTGTGGCTTTACAGTAAGTCTTGAAGTCGGGTAGTATCAGTTCTCTGACTTTGTTCTTTTTTTTTTTGAGACAGGATCTCACTATGTAATTCAAGCTGGCTCAAACTCCTGTCAATCCTCCTGTCTCAGGCTCCCGGCATGTGCGATCATGCCTGGCTCTGACTTTGTTCTTTTTCTTCAGTATTGTGTTTCCTTTTCCTCTCCATCTAGCTTTAAAAGCAGTTTGTCAACATCCATAAAATAGCTTGCTGGTATAATTTGGAATGTGTTAAATCTATAGGCCATTTTGGGAACAATTAAAATGAGTCTTCCAGTCTACACACACATAATGCCTACTAGTTTAGATCTCTTATTTCTTTCATCAGAGTTTTCTACATATAGATAGACCCTACATGTATTTCATTAGATTTATACCTACATATTTTTCATTTGGGGGCAGTAGTGTAAGTGGTGTGGCGGTCCTACTTCCATGCCCCAGGTGTTCATCACTGTTATGAAAAAAGTGATCCACTATAGTAACCTTGTGTCCTGTGACCTTGATACAATCTCTTACTAGTTCCAAGTTTTCTTAGTGATTTCTTAGTGTTTTCATGTCATAGACAACCATGTCATCTGCAAAAACAGCTCATGTCTTCCTTCCCAGTTTTTATGCACTATATTTTCTTTTCTTGTCTTGTTAGACCAGCTAGGATTTCAAGTAGAATCTTAAACAGGAGTAGTGAGAGAAGACATCTCTCTTCAACCCATTCCACTTTCTTTTTAGTATCAAGGATTGAACCCATTATCTTCTCACTGAGCTACATTACCAACACTTTTTAAATTTTCTTTAAAGACAGGGTCTTTTTCAGTTACTAAACTACCCAGACTGAGCTCAAACGTGTAATCCTCTTGCCTCAGCCTCCCAGAGTGCTAGGATTATAGCCATAAGCTGCATGCTCAGCTCATCATTAACCATGATGCCAGAATAGGGTTTCTGTAGAACTTTTTTGTCTAGTTGAGGAAGTCTCCCCTATTTCTAGTTGCTGAGGGTTTTTATTCTGAATGAGGACTGTATTTTGTCAAATAATTTTTCTGCAATGATTGATAAGAGCATGTGACTTTTTAGCCTATTGATACAGCAGATTACACATTGCTTTTTAAATGCTGAATCAGGCTTGCACACCTGTGACAAATACCACTTCTTCATGGGGTATTATTGTTTGCATATGCTGTTTGACAGGTTTTCCCGCGTTGTGTGAAGAATTCTTGTATCTGTGTTCGTGAGCTGTGGCACTCTGCAGTTATTCTTCCTCTAACCCTTTATCTGACTTTGCCATTGGGCAATGGTGGCCTCACAGAATGATGGGGAAGTGCTCCTCACTCCGGCACACAGGGGGAAGGCCACGTGGCTTCTTCAGTGTTGTCACGATGAGGAGCACTGTGATCCCAGTGGTGTGGAGTTTGTCCCCACATACCAGGCAAGCAGGTGGCAGCAGCAGATGCCTGACATGTGTCCTCTGATCCATTCAGCTTTGATGCCGCCTGCCTGGAGACCCGGCCCCACAGACCCCACCACCACTGATGCCAGCTGCAAACACTAGGTTGTTTCACCTGAGCTTCTGACTGGGCGGCTATAAATCATATTTATCCATTTCCTGTCGCTACCACAAAATACCTGAGGCTGGTGCTTTATACAGAAAAGAGGTTTGCATATCTCACAGCTGTAGAGGCTCGAGAGTACGGTGCAGGCCTCTGCTCGGCATGGTGATGAGGGCCTATGACAGATGCCGTCACAATAGTGGCTGCATGCACAAGAGTGGTCACAGGGTGAGACAGAGAGGCACTGTGGAACTCACTCACTCCGCAGGACCAGCATTAATCCCTCCCAGGACAGCATCCTGACAGCCTAATTACCTTGTACCACCTCTTAACACCACCTGATGGGGACCATCTTCCAACACACGAACCTCTGGGGGACACACTCAAGCCAACCCTAAGCCAGCACTGGGCTCCCAGCATCGCTTTTTGTGTCCAATTCATTTGTTACAGCGACTCCCAGAACTTGGGAACACTTGTGTTTCCCAGTTCGCTATAAAGAGCATCACAAAAGGCCTGGCCAAAGACAAGCGCTGGCAAGTCACGGGGCCGCCCTTCTTCCTGTGCACGCCCAGCTCTCAGAACTGGGTTTCACGGGGCTTCGCTGTGTGGCCGTGACCAGTGGCACCCCTGGCCACATGACTTCCCGGGTGGTGACCTGGTGTCTTGGTCACTTTTCTCTCCTTGCTGAGGCAGAAGACTCAACACCCAAAATGAAGGAAGGAAAGATTTATTTAGCTTATACTCTGTGGAGGTTTCAGTCCATACTCGGCTGGCTCCGAGGCAGAGCGGCACATGCACAGGGCAACCATTCGTGGACGGGGAAGACAGCGAAAGCAAGAAGAGCAAAAAGCGAGGAGCAGCAAACAAGCCTCTTCCCCTCCCTCCTATTGTTAGCAGTCTGCCCCCGCCCAGGAGGGTGTAGCACTCACACCAACTCCACGCCCTCCTCCTGCACAGGCTCAGGATGATACAAAGTAGGGACCCTGCTGAGTCACTTAGTTACCCTTCTAAACTTCTCAAAATAACACAGTGAACATTAGCCAAACCTCTAGGCTCCCCAAGTTGACACAGTGTATCAACCGTAACATCTGGGCTGTATTTAATGCTTGCTGCAGCCTCAGCCCTTGTGCTTGGTCATTCCTGTCTCCTCCCTCTTGCTTGGCCTGGGCTGAGCGTGGCCTTAGCAAAAGGCCTGTATCACTCCCCATCTGGAGGCTGGAAGTCCAAGGTCAAGGTGCTGCCACCAGAGTCTGGGGAAGACACCATCACTCCTTCACATGGCACAGAGCAGCAAGTCCTTTCTTCCCCTCAGTGAGCACACTAAGCCCACGGCGGGGCCTCAAGGCCTGATGTGACCCTAATACCTCCTCCAGTCTGTATCCCACAAACATCGCCTTGGCATCAGGGCCCAGCGTAGGGCTCTGGGGGACACTGCTTAGCTGCAGCATTTCTCTTGCTGTCTTTGGTTTGGGTTTTGATTTATGGCTTTTGCAGGACGGGGTGAGTGGCAGCACTGGGACAGAACCAGGACCCTGTGCGTGCAGGCAGGGGCTCTGCATCTTGCCATCATCAGGCCCCCACCAGCTTTTTCTTGAATAGTTGAGGCTGGCTGTCCTTTCGCTGGAGCCTGGAGATGGGCACAGCCGGGTGCAGCTGTCCTGGGCTGTCTGTCAGGGGTGTGTTGCTGGGCTGAGACCTTCATGGTGTTTCCTGGTCCTTTTTCCTCCCTCTGGGTGAGGTGGGAAGGCTGGAGCTAGCTGGCTGCCTTTCCTCAGGTAGACATGACAGCACTAGGGAGAACACTTTGGATGTATTTTAGAAATTTCCCCTCTACCTGCTGGTATCAAGAAGGGATTTTTCTCAGATTTGTAGCTTTAGGGCCTGCCAGGCCCCTGGAAAGAAAATCCTCAAAAGCACAGCCCCGAGTTGGGCCATGGCCTCTCTCTGTCCTCTCAGTCTCTGGCATCCATCCACACAACCCTTGTCCTCACCATGAGTGCCTGAGGGTGGCTCTGGGTGAGCTGGCCTCCCATGACTGTCACCTGCCTCTCAGCTGGGGACCTCAGTTTTCAGTGGGTCTAAGGTGATAATTCTTCATCTATGTCCTGGTAGACTGAGATGTGTTTGCAACTGTTGCTGAGCCTACCCAGAGGTTTTACCCCTATAAGCTGTCTGTGGAGAGCTCACCAGTCCCAGGTCCCTGCATCAGCAGGCATTCTCACTTTGCTCTCTAAGGCTCCCTGGTGTCTGGAGAGATGCGCTGTGCTGCTTTTCCTAGGGTAACTAGGCAGATGCAACCTGGAAAGATCTTGCTGTCCGGGCCCACAAACACCAGGGTGGGAGCCCAGAGAGAGCCCAACTGAAGCCCCAGGTGGCCCCAGACCCAGGCACCCTGACATCACCTCTTTGGAGAGGAGACAGCAGCCAGGCCCAGCCCCAATAGCTCAAGGTCAAGGCCACCCTCGCACCCTAGACACCACTGCGGGGCAGGCCTGGGAGCTTGCACTTGCCCCCTCCCGTAGGTCTCACCAGGCCCCTGATCCCTCCAACAACCACATCACCGGGGGACTGGGTTTGCTCTCCACCTGGGAGGTCCACACCCACGTCCTCCCCACTGAGCCCAGCACCTCAGCATCCCTCGCCTCACACACCCTCAATCTCCCCGCTCAGCAGTCAGAGAACTGTGTGTGGTTCTCCCAGCCCTAGCCCAGCAGTGAACAAACCAGCACTTCAGAAACTAAGGCTGAAGGCTGGACCCGCCCCAGGCTGAAGGCCTCATGCTCACTCTGCGGGAGTTTGACAGCTACTTCTGATTCAGCCTGTGCCAGGTGCAGGGAAGCCTGCTTCTGAGGGCTCTCCTTGGGCAGCTTTCCCAAAAACCTGGCTCAAAGGAAACATGGGCCAGCTTTGCAGCTCCTCCTGGGAAGAAGCCTTCGTAATGGACAGGACAGGCCAGCCTGCGGCTCACGGCATTGCCTGAGCTCAAACTTTGCCTTCTTTTCCCTAGAGCTGCAGAAGAGCCAGTTAGCAAAAGGTAAAGCTATTCTCCACGCACTCACTCCACCCCTCCCAGTCCCCAAACCGGCACTGGGAGGTCAGTGCCTGCCTTGTCCTCATCTCCTGCCTGCCCAGAGGGGCCCTCTGAACAGCACCTCCGCTGCTGGAAGTCCTGACCCATCTGGAGGTGCCTGCTCCACTCCGGTTCAGCAACTGGGGGTCCCTGGGGAGGTCTGCGGCCTCTCGAGGTCCTGCCCATGAGTCTGGGACTGAAGACAACTCACCCCAAAGCTCCGGGGATGGAAGTGGAAAGAAACTGCAGCCTTCGCTGCAGAGCTCACTTCTGCTTGGCCGGAAGTGGACGCGCAGGGGTCAGGAGGCAGCAGAAGTGACTAGAGGTACCAAAGGGCCTCTTTCGGAGCCCACCACATGATGCCCTCACTACGGGGGGTGTCCTGGTGTCCACTGCTCTTCCCTAGTAAATATCTTAAGACCAGAGGCAAGGGTCGGTGTCAAGGAAAGAATGAGAGCACGTGAATTGAAATTTTGGTCACTTTTCCCCTGTACGTAATGCCTTAAACTACAGTTTTAGGCAATTTAATTCATGAAGATTGAACAGTCCATATTCAGTGGTTCAAGAGTACTGGCAATAACAATGGGCACATCCCAGCCTTAAAAGACCTCAGGGTGCAGGTCCGTGGACACATTCAGCGTCAGGAGACAGCGGGCTCCAGTTCTGTGAGGAACCTTCAAAACAGTTCTCTTGTCAACCGGCCTCCTGTCCTCGCAGTTGGATTCCTCAGGCTAGTTTCTTGAGGGCCATTGGATATTGTCCTCATTCTTCCCCCTAAAGCCTGAAACCACCACTGCCCTGCATCTTGGGATCAACCCTTTGGGGCTCACACCAACCATACCTGGTGATGCTCTGAGGGACACTAGAACCCAGGCACAGACTCTGGAGGCCTGAGCACCTGCCGTGGGTCCAGAGGTCACTGGGGCAGGAATAGAGAGGCCAGGTCCTTCCCTCTGGCAGGTCCCAGCCTCCTTGACCTCTGCCTGGCTTCCCCTCAAGACATCCTGAAGCCTTTCTCTGTAAGTGATGTCCTTTTCCATTAAGTCAGCTTTCCCTCCCAAGGTCTGCACATCTCTATGTCATCCGTCCCCAAAACCACCCATGCCCAGGTCACTCCCCACACTGCCCAGGTTTGGCTGATACAGGGTGGGTGTGCAGGGACATGGACAGAGGGTCAGGGTCCACAGGGTCACTGATAGCTTAGAGGCTTGAAGACGTGGAGAACGTGGCCCACACCTGGAAAAGGGCGTTCACCCCTTGGCCCTACACATCTTGTCCCATCAAGTACTGGCACCTGACTTACTGTTTCCAACATTTTTCCAGATTTATTCTGCTATGAATTGACAAATAATAATTGTACATACCTTGGTGCACACCAGTAATCCCATACCCTAGGAGACCGAAGCAGGCAGCTTTCGATTCTGAACCCAGCCCAGGCAACTTAGTGACTTAAGGGGACCATATCTCAATTTCTTTTTAAAAGAGCTGGTGTGGAGCTCAGTGTGAAGGTGCTGTGTTCAATCCTCAGTACTATACACACAAAAGAAATTGTACATATCTACTGGGTACAATGTAGTGTTTCAATACATATATGCTTATGGAATAATTACATCAAGCTAATATATCTAATACCTCATATATTTATCATCCCTTCTTGGTGAGACCTCCTAAAATCTTTTTCTTTTAATATGTAGAGTGTTAGCCAGGCATGGTGGCACAAGCCTGTAATCCCAGCACTTGGGAGGCTGAGGCAGGAGGATCATTGCAAGTTCAAGACCAGCCTTGGCTACAAAGTGAGCTCAAGGCCAGCCTGAACTGCATAACGAGACCCTGTCTCAAAAAGACAAAATAAAGGGGGCTGGGGATTTAGCTCAGCGGCACAGCACCTGCCTGGCAAGTGCAAGGTCATGAGTTCGATTCCTGGTACCAGAAAAAAAAAAAAAACATAATAAAAAAAGACCAAAAAAAAGTAGAGTGTTACTAATCACCACCTGCTGTGCTTAGACCACCAGAATACTGCTCCAGCCTAACAGATGTATGCCAGCCTTTTCTACTCTCCCTACTCTCCCTTTTCCACCAGCCCCCACCACCCTGGCAACCATAGTTCTCTGTTTTGATGAGTTCCGCTGTTCCAGATTCCACACATAAGTGAGACTGTGTGGAATCTGTCTCCTTGTCCCTGGCTGATTTCATCTAAGGATACCCAGAATAGTTCCACATCTCGACCCCTGTGAACATTCGCCACAGTGAACACAGATGTGCAGTTCTCCTTCCCACGCTTCAGCTCCATTGGGACTCACCCAGTAGCAGCAGTTCTGGATCACAGGGCAGGTCCATTTCAGTTTTGTGTGAGAAGCCTCCACACCAGTTTCCAAAGCAGCTGTGTGATTTCCATCCCCACCCACAGGCCACACGGGCCCCTCCACATGTGCTGGCCAACCCTTGTCTTTCATGTTTCTGAAGCAGCCAGTCTAGCATGCACAAGGAGATATCACTTTGTGGGTTTCCCTTGCTTTCCGCTGATGGTTAGACATTGATTTTTTACAAAGATGCCCAGAATATACAATGGGGAAAGGACAGCCTTTTCAATAAATGGTACTGGGGAAATAGCTACCCACACACAGAATAAAAATGAACCCTGGCCTCAACTATTAAGAATGTACTCAAAATAGACTACAGATTTAAACCTAGACTTGAAACTACAAAACTACAGAAGAAAACAAAAGGCAAATTTCCAACATTTCAAAATCAAGTGATTTCTCACAAGAATGTGGGTTCCTAGTGTCCTTAAGAGGCTGGGATTCTCGAGCAGCCAGGCTGCTCACCTTGTCTAGATGCCCTTTCCCGCAGGGAGCCAAGTCTTGGCTTGCAGACTGTCCTTGGTCTGAGTTGGGACTAGCCTGAGGTAGGACTGATCCTGAAATAAGGACGGGGTGACCTGCATGGAGAAAAAAAGAGGGCTGGGTCAGGGATGCGTGGGCAGGGTGGGTCCCTGAGCTTCCTCTGATCTGCGCAGTGGACATGGTAGGCATCTTTCCAAGTGGACATAGTGTGTATGTCTGTCCCTGGTGGGCACGGCATGTGTCTGCCCTCAGTAGAGGTCGTGTGTCTTTCCCCAGTGGATGTGGTGTGTGTCTGTCCTCAGTGGACATGGTCTGTGTCTGTCCCCAGAAGGCATGGCATGTCCCACCATGGACTTGATGGTGGGTGCTTTTGGTCTCATTGGCAGTTGCTGCTCAAATGTGAAGGAATTCATGCTCCTTTCCCTCCTGAGCCGCCTACGGCAGAGGGTGGCAGGACAGGTGACAGCGCTCACACTCAGTATGGCATGGGCAACAGGTGGGCTGTCCTGAGTTCCTAAAGGGGAGGAAGGGGAAGTTCCTAAAGGGGATGACAACTGGGGAACAGTCAAGCTTGAGTGCTGCTGGGAGGGGTGCATGGCACAGGTAAACACGTCATCCAGGGAGCAGACTCACCCACAGCCTCAGCTCCTGGACGCTGGCAGGGGTGGGAGCATCCTGCTACGGTAAGGGAGCCAGGGGCAGGAGGGCCCTGGTGCGTGGGTTGTGGGGAGGCCGAGTCTCCACGGCCTTTCCCTCCTCTGACAGCAGAGCAGAGGTTGCTCCAGAAAGGGCTGCAGGAAAGAGTCAAGCAAGGAAATATGAGGAAGGGGTTTGGGTTGGTCCTGGGCAGGGAACATTGCAGTGCAGAGAACACACACTGTTGGTGAGGTGTCCAGGGCACCTGTGTTAGAGACACAGGGCCAGGCTGGTAGGGAGAAACCTGGCCAGACCTGGAGCTCAGCAGGTGCAAGGACAGGTCTGGGCAGGGCCATCCCAGGGCTCTGTGGTGCACACCTGTCTTGGTTACTTTCTTATTGCTGGGACAAAATATCCAACAGCCACAAGTTAAAGGAGGAAAGCTTTATTTTAGCTAACAGTTTGTAGAGCTTTCAGTCCATATTTGGCTGGTCCAAGGCAGGGAAAAATGGCAGAAGGACAACACAGAGGAGAACCAGTCCATGGCAGGGCAGAGAGGAAGCAGCCAGCACCAAGCCTTCCTGTCCCCTGTTAGTCCATTCACCTTACAAACCTATTGGTTGGTGCCACTCGCTCGCAGTGTGGGCGTTCCTATTGTCCACACCCAGAACTATGCTAAACCAGTCAGTTGGCTAATTTAGTTATCACACACCCTTAATCCATATTCATACACACTAAATCCAGCCACCTCTCAAAACCCCACCTGTGAGCACATGTGGCCTGGGGGGAGAATCTAGATACAAGTCACTCCAGTGCCTATCACACATCACCCTCAGATGCACTTTGCAGAGATGTAAAAGGGCCTGACATCCAACAGACAGTGATGTTAGATCCTCAGTCCCCAGCTTCTCACAGGTTGTACAGCAGCCAGGTGGGGAGTGGGAGGTCAGGTTTTTGACTTTCAATCTCAGAGCAACTCTTTCAGTTTTCACTCATCATTGACCATGGGTCCAGCACTAAGCAACAGTGGAGACCCGGCCAAAGTCAGCAGGCCTCCATACCTAGCAGCTTCCACCAGGGCCCCAAGGCCAAGGAGCAGGTGGTCTCATGCAGTGTGCACCCTCAACCAGTGTCCTTGGGGCTGCACATCCAGACACTGTGGCCAGATGCCTGTGAGCTAAGCATGCTGGATGTACATGGCCCCTGCTACTGCCATGACAAGACAGGTGGGAGCTTTGGACTACCACATGCCACCTCTGCAGGTGCTGCTGTGGTCAGCCAACAAGGTGTTTGAGGAGCTGACAGACATCGAGCGGCAGTTCCACAAGGCCTTCTACACCGTGCGGGCCTACCTGAACTGTGACCGGTATTCAGTGGGGCTCCTGGACATGACCAAGGAGAAGGTGAGGCTGTGGGCTCCAGGAACACCCAGCCTGGCTACAGCTGGCCAGCCTCCTCACTTTCCTCTGCTTGGCCCAGGAATTCTTTGACGTGTGGCCTGTACTGATGGGAGAAGCCCAACCATATTCAGGCCCTCGCACACCAGACGGCCGGGTGAGTCGGGGGATATGGCTCCAAGCCTGGCTTCTCTGCTCCAGTTCTAGGGGCAGAGGGAGGGCAGAAAATAGGGCAGACTGGGTGCTGTTTCCATCTCCTCCTGTCAGAGTAGCAGCTCAGGGCTGTGCTGGCCTCAGCAGCCTTCCCTGTGTGGACCCAGGGAGTGTGCAGGGCAGGTGGAACACAAAAGGAAGGCAGATCTGAATCTGAGGGCCCAACATGTGTTCATGTGGGGGCGCCCATCTTGTGCACACATGTGAGTGTGTACATGTGTGCATGTGGATGTGGCTGCTCATGGGTGGTGTGTATGATGCCCTGGGTGATGTATGTGTCTGGGGATGGGTGGCTCTCACCTGTGGAGGAGCAGACAGGGAGCTCCATGCTGACGTGCTGTTTCTAGGAAATCGTCTTCTACAAAGTCATCGACTACATCCTCCATGGCAAGGAAGACATCAAGGTCATCCCGTAAGTGCTGGGGCTTCACAAGCTGCGTCTCCCAGGTGCCTGGGTGTGGCTCTGGGGATGTTGGTGGGGTCTTCCTGGCCTAAAGCCCCTGTACTGTGGGGAAGGGAGGCACTTCATGGGAGGAGAGGGTGAGGGTGACCAGCCTGAGGGATGGACAGCCAAGGGTCAGGTGAGCCCCAGGTGCCCTGTCTGCTCCATGGGCGTGGAGGCCCTCTGGTCTTGGCTGGACCTGACCTCTCCACAAGTGGGATCTCTGGCAGACTCACCCCTTGGAGATTCCATCCAGAGCTCAGGGCAGGGCTTGGCCCTAGAGGGCATGGTGGAGGAGGCTGTATGGCCAGTGATCTCATTACCCGTGAGCCCGTCCAGCACCCATCCCCAGGCCCCAAACGGGCAGGAAGATCCAGGTACCAGGCCTGAACTTGAGGAGGGCTGGGGTCACCAGGCAACTAACTGACGCTAAGTCTGGAGGCACTGAAGCCACAGGAACCCCCATAGGGAGCACATACTGGGGCGGGACAGCCTCGTCCTCTGGCTTCTCTACCCTCCCTGGGTTCCCAGTCCGGACCCTTCATCTCCCCAGAGCTCAGCGGATGGGATCAAGCCCCATACTGACCCTCTGCCTCTCTCTCCAGCACACCCCCGGCTGATCATTGGGCCCTGGCCAGTGGTCTTCCAACCTACGTGGCAGAGAGTGGCTTTGTGAGTGCCTGGCCCCTCCCCAGCCTGCACCCACCCCTGCACCCCACACCCTGCCCACTGCCAGCACAGACAGCTTTGCCCATCAGAACTGTCTCCTACGAGCCACACCAGGCTGCCAGGGCGTGGATCACAGTGTACCGCCAGCCGCTCTGGGTGATACATGTCTCCTTTTCCAGATCTGTAACATCATGAATGCCTCCGCTGACGAGATGTTCAAGTTCCAGGTATCTGCTCACTCACCACAAAGATCGTATGCTTTGCTTAGGAAAGAAAGTATTGTGACTCATAAATCGTGGGCTGAATTAGATTTTGCTGCTTAAGAAACAACCTTGGTCTCAGTGAATGATGATGAGAAGGCTGTGTTCCTGCTCATGGGTCGCAGGAGGACTGGGTTCGGTGAAGGGTCAGCTTGTCCTCTCTGGGCTTAGTAATCCCATCTAAGTTCAACTAGTCCTGCTTGGCCCCCACAAGGCTCTAGAGCCTCTTGCTCTACCTGTCTCCGCCAGGGATGTGGTGCCAGGGTGGCTCTGGTGGCAATCAGGGCACTAGTGAGAACATGCTGTCCTGGAGGAATGGTCCACGGTCTACATTTCACTGTCCGGGATGTGGGAGGTGGGGCTGACTACACTGTTCAGGGCCCAGTACAGAGGAAGCGGGGAGGCCCTGGGAACATCAAGAGGAGGACAGGCCAGGAACATAGCTCAGCGGCACAAGCGCCTGCCGGGCAAGCAAAAGGTCCTGAGTTAGATCCTGATACCAAAGAAAACCCAAAAAGACAGCATGGGACTCTCCTGAGGGGGCTTCTGTGAGGTGGCAGCCCTCATGTGCCCTAAAGCCAGCACTGCCGAGACATCTCTAGTGGGAAAGGTTGCCACAGGCAGCATAGGCACCAAGTTCCTAAGCAGGGGGTGGAGAACCAGGAAGACCAACCCAAGCCACGGCCTGAGAGCTGAAGAGACGGAGCCCACTGCCCCGAGAGCCCTGGCCAGGCCCGGGCAGAGGGACCTCAGCTCCACCCTGCTGCTGCAGGAAGGGCCACTGGACGACTCTGGCTGGGTCATCAAAAACGTGCTGTCCATGCCCATTGTCAACAAGAAGGAGGAGATCGTGGGAGTGGCCACCTTCTACAACAGGAAGGATGGGAAGCCCTTCGATGAGCAGGACGAGGTCCTCATGGAGGTAAATGCTGGCTTCACAGGCAGCCCTGCAAGCTGGTGCAGGATTCTGGGGGTGGTCCACATGCATCAGGGAGCATGGGGACAGGATGCTTATGAGGCACTGCCCCTGGATGTGCGTTCAGAGGCCCTCGCTGAGCTGCAGAAGGCCTGGGGACTAGGAACTTGCCCAAGCCACCAGGCAGGTACACAGCAGGTGATCACCAGTGCACTAAGCGCATTGTGGTGACACTGCCACCCACCCTCAGTCCCTGACGCAGTTCCTGGGCTGGTCAGTGCTGAACACGGACACCTACGACAAAATGAACAAGCTGGAGAACCGCAAGGACATTGCACAGGACATGGTTCTGTACCACGTGAGATGTGACAAGGACGAGATCCAGGCCATCCTGGTACAGCCCCTCTGTCTGGGGGAGGGGGGAGCCCAGCGGTAAGGACATGTCCCTGGGGCCCAGTGGCCGGGCCCAGCCCTGGCCCCTGCTCTGTCTGCCCAGCCCAGGGACCTTCCTGTGCCTCAGCCTCAGCTCTGAAGGATGTGACCGAGCCTTCTGGGTCCACCATGGAGTCCCATTGGTCACCCACAGGCAGGGCTGGAAACAAGGAGAGGGAGCCGCCAGTGCACAGGCCATGTCCATAGGAGTCAGAATGCCTGGGCCAGGAGACACTGTCCTTCTGGACCCAGAGGCCCCTCACCTAGCGTGCTCATGGGGTAGAGGGGACACTGTCACCATGTCACATCATTCACCCAGTCCCGTAACCCACTCTTGCTGCCTGTCAGCCAACCAGGGAACGCCTGGGGAAGGAGCCCGCCGACTGCGAGGAGGAGGAGCTAGGAAGAATCCTGGTGAGACTCCATCTCCTGTCCTGGGTAGACACCTGGCACTGCTGCGGTGGCATGGAGGGTGCCTGGCACTGTATGTCTTCTTGTGGTGTTGCTGTGGCTGATGGGCATGTGATGGTGCTGCTGTGCTCCTGGTTCTGAGCATTTGTCTGAAGAGTTGACCTGGTATCCACCCACCTGTCCCCATGTCCTCTCCAGAACCACCCACTTCTTAGTCTCTTGGGCACCATTTGGACCAAGTGTCCACCTGTGCTGTCCCCTTTAGGAGGACCAGGTGCCTGTGAA
The DNA here is from genome assembly GCF_000276665.1 of Chinchilla lanigera. Lineage (NCBI taxonomy): Eukaryota > Metazoa > Chordata > Mammalia > Rodentia > Chinchillidae > Chinchilla > Chinchilla lanigera. The sequence goes on from NW_004955514.1 coordinate 272,996, forward strand.
CCCCAGTGTGTATGTATCTGTGTGCCTGTGTACACACACAAGTGCATTGTGTGTGTTCATGTGCTCATGTGTCTCCCAGTGGATGTCACAGGACCAGCTTGGCAGTGTGATGTCTCCATCTGCATTGCCTACGTGCCTTAGCAGAATGCTTGGGCTATTCTTCTTCCCGTGGCCTCTGAGTGCGTGAATGTGCTCACTGCTTTCTGGAAGTCAGCAGTGTCAGGGCCATGTGTGCCTGTATCTAGGGGGTGTGTCTCTGTTTCTCCAACACCACTCTGTCCGTCTAGCCACGCAAGTGCTCATGGGGTCACTACCTAAGAGCAGAGAGGAGGAGAGGCTGAGGCAGGCCATGTAGTGTATGGGCCACAGGCTGCAGTATCAGGAGGGCAGACATCGCCAGAGGTGCAGAAGCATCTGGCTGGACAGAGGACACAGAGGAGAGAGGACAGACAGGTGGCAATGCAGTGGGCCTAATCCCTCAGCTCACATCCCCACAGAAGGAAGAGCTGCCTGGGGCCACCAAGTTCGACATCTACGAGTTCCACTTCTCTGACCTGGAGTGCACCGAGATGGATCTGGTCAAGTGTGGCATCCAGATGTACTATGAGCTGGGCGTCGTCCGCAAGTTCCAGATTCCCCAAGAGGTGGGAGATGTGGTTGGGGGCCCAGATCCCCTGAGGGGTTGGGGGATGCGGTTAGGATGAGGGTGCCATTTCCAACTGAACATACTCATTATAGAACTACTATAAACAGCAAATATGTCTAGAACAAGTGATTAGATGGATGAGAGAGTGGATGAGTGGACAGATGAGTGGGGGGAGACGAATGGGTGAGTGGACAGATGGGTAGGTAACTGATGGATATGAAGTTAGATTAACAGGAGTTCCAGATAATCCTCATTATGTGTGCCATCGGGCAGTAATGATGGGGTTGGCACGGGGTCCAGAGGAAGTTAAGGCAGCCACTACCCAAACAGGAAACACATGGCATCCTCTTGGCTGGCCAGAGGAGTCCCTCGAGACCCCATGGGAGTGGCTCCTGCTCTGGCCCTGGCTCTGCCCTGCTCTACTTCTGTGCTGCCTTCCCCACAGCTCAAGGGAGCAATAGATCCTCTTTTCTCATGTTCCCCAGAAAACAAGAGGGATGGGCTGTAATTTCTCAAAGAAATGTTATTAGATATTAAGGGAAAACACAAAATAAAATTGTGTTAAAAATACTAACAGAATAAAAGATGGTTCCAAATAATTTTCTGACCCTCAGTATGACAATGGAAGCAATAGGAGTCTCCCGGGGGCATAGTCTCTTGCCCAGAGATTACTATCTGCAGAGTCCCCCTCCTGCCCAAAATCAGACCCATGCAAACGTCGCCTAAAACTGATTTTTTTCCTTAAAATATCACACATCCTGGAAGGAAGGGTGGTGCACACCTGTAATTCCAACACTCCAGGAGGCTGAGGCAGGAGGATATAAGTTCAAGCCAAGCCTGTCAACTTAGTAACTTAGCAAGCCCTGCCTCAAAATAAAAAATAACAAAAGTTCTAGGGATGTAGTTCAGTGCAAAGGCCCTGTGTTCAAGCTCCTGTAATGAAAAAGAAAAAGAAAAAAAAGCACAGCCCTGGGGTTCTCTTTCCAGATTGGGGCAGGGCCAGAGATGAGGCCCCAAATTCTGAGCACCTGAAGCTGCTCTACCTGCCCAGCTCCAACTCCCTATCAGCCCCACCCAGGAAGGGTAGGCCTGAGCCTGGGAACCAGAGAGACAGGGAGGCGGGGCCAGAGAGACTGTCCTGCAATTCAAACCACATGAGCTGGTATGGACTCAGAGGTTGGCTATCTTCTGCCCCTAGGTCCTGGTGCGGTTCCTGTACTCTGTCAGCAAAGCCTACCGGAGAATCACCTACCATAATTGGAGGCATGGCTTCAACGTGGCCCAGACCATGTTCACACTGCTCATGGTTAGTGATGGGCGGGGTAGGCTCATGCAGAGCCAAACAAAGGCCACATACAGAGCCATGGTGCCACATACTCGGGGGCACACACAGAGCTGTAGGGACATGTGTAGGACCGTGGGAAACAGATCAGGCCACACACGGGGCCACAGGGACACACACAGGGTCCCTGAGCCACACACAGAGCTACAGGGCCACAGGCAGGGCCATGGTGCCACACAGATGGGCCCAGAGCAGGGTGCGAGCCAGCCTTAAGACCCCAGGAATGCAAAGATTCTGGCTCTCCAAAATGGGTGAGGCACCCAGGCTAGTGAGGAGCAGGTCCTGGCCTGGGGACCTGAGCACCCCTGGCCCAGGGGGAGCCATGTGTTCCTGTCACTACAGACCGGCAAACTGAAAAGCTACTACACGGACCTGGAAGCCTTTGCCATGGTTACAGCCGGCCTGTGCCACGACATTGACCACCGCGGCACCAACAACCTGTACCAGATGAAGTAGGCACCTGCTGGGGTCAGCGGGGTCACGGCCTTGGGTCAGGGTGCAGGGGCAGGCTGTGGGTGGCCCTTCTGACTGTCCAAAATGAAATCTGTGACAGGTCCCAGAACCCCCTCGCCAAGCTCCATGGCTCCTCAATTTTGGAGCGGCACCACCTGGAATTCGGAAAGTTCCTGCTGGCTGAAGAGGTCCATATCCACTCTGGGCTGGGTCCTCCTTTGGGGATTATGATCACTAGAGGGACCTGTCTATCAGTGAGGACGGGACAGGCCTGTGGCCAGGAAGGGGTTGAGGATGGCTGACAAAGCACAGGGGACGCCACGTGGAGAGGACACCATGGGGCAAGGAAAGCTGTCCTTGTTCTGTCCTTCCCGGGCTTTGAGGCAAAGTGCCATGGGTGGGAGGTCCTGGCCCAAGAGCCCCAGGCAACAGGGACGCCTGCCCTGACCTGGGCTGACCGCACGGCCCCCACAGAGCCTGAACATCTATCAGAACCTGAACCGGCGGCAGCATGAGCACGTGATCCACCTCATGGACATCGCCATCATTGCCACAGACCTGGCCCTCTACTTCAAGTGCGTGCAGGGATGGGGCATGGGCAGATGGGCAGACAAGTGCATGGCCACACTGGAAATGGTGACCCTCTGCCACTGTCCCCACCCTATGCCCAGAAAGAGGACAATGTTCCAGAAGATTGTGGATGAGTCCAAGAACTACGAGGACAAGAAGAGCTGGGTGGAGTACCTGTCCCTGGAGACCACACGGAAGGAGATTGTCATGTGAGCACGTGTCCCCTTTAGGAATGGCTTCTAACCAGTTTGGCACACGTGGGGACTTCCCCGTCCTCACTTACCCCAGTTTCAGGGAAACAGGGCAGGATTTGGGGACCTCAGGTTGCAGTCTTTGGTGACCACAGCCACACAGGAATGGCCCTGGCCCTCACCCCACCATGAGAACTGTGGCTCTGCCCTCTCTGCCTACAGGGCCATGATGATGACTGCCTGTGACCTGTCTGCCATCACCAAGCCCTGGGAAGTGCAGAGCAAGGTCAGGACCATCGGGTGTCCTGACCCGAGTGCCCCGCCCAGGGGGGTCACAGTGTGGAGGGACCACACGCCTGCCAGGTCCCCCTCCTGACACCCTTGTGTGCCCCCAGGTCGCACTTCTGGTGGCTGCTGAGTTCTGGGAACAAGGTGATTTGGAGAGGACGGTCCTGGATCAGCAGCCCATTGTGAGTGCTGCTTCCAGGGCACCAGACCCACCTCAGCACTCACAACCAGGACTGATGGTGGCCGGGCTTCTGGGTGGCGCTGTGGAAAGAAGGTGCAGGTGATGCCTGCATCAAGGAGGCTGGAGCAGCCAGGCTGCTGCCAGTCCAGGAGCCCTAGGACAAGCCCCAGCAGGCAGGAGGGTAGTCGGGCTGGGATGGGGGTCCAGGCCCTGTGACACCTCCCTGTGTTTCACTATAAGCCCATGATGGACCGGAATAAGGCGGCTGAGCTCCCCAAGTTGCAGGTCGGCTTCATCGACTTCGTGTGCACATTTGTGTACAAGGTGGGTACCTGGCATCCGTGCTGACCTGGCAGTAGCTGGGGAAGGGTGCAGGGGGAGCCAGTACAGTCCTTGCAGGAGGAGGGACACTGTGTGGCCACACACCAGGCTGACAGAGCAGGTAGGGGGATGCCAGGGCTCCCACCCAGCCTGCTTTGCATACTTACCTTCACCCCTGGTGCTTCCGGCTGGTGCTTCCCAAGCAGAAGTGTCCTCATACACCTCCCAGTCACCCACCCATGGCCCAGGGCATATGGGCCAAGGTGTACCTTGCTTAGGATCACCTGGAGGGCAAGGGCAGGCCTCGTTTGGCCTGTGCCTGCTGGGGTGCCTGCCCCATGGGACCTGCAGCTGGCTGGGGCCCCACCCCCCACCAAACTGAGTTCTGTTGTCTGTCCCCAAGGACACCTGGCAGGAAGTAGCAGGGGACGCACGGTAGGGACCTGACTGCAGAGCCCTGTGTAAGGCCCCACAGGACACCTTGGCTCATGGGAGCCAGGCCTCTCTGGTTGCTCTTGGTGGTGGTGACTGACCCACTCTCCTGGGAGGACGCTGTCCGGTTCTAAGTGAGATTTGTGCTGAGCAGCTGCACAGGCAGGAGCAAGGACATTCTCTCCTGGTGGCCACAGGTCATGGCCACATGCATGCCTCCTGCTGCCTTCTTCTCTCCATCTACACTGTGACCCGCACGTGTGATGGCTTGTGGTGGGCACATGCTGTGACTTGACATGTTACATGATATGTGCAAACGTAGCATTGCACTGAGTGATAGGTGTGTGTGTGATGTGCATGAACATGACACATATATGATGCCTACACATGTAGTATGTGTATGGTTTCTGATGTGTGCGAGGGGTATGATGAGTCCACACTTTGTGTGCACACATGATCTGTGCATCTGTAGTGTATACCACTGTATGCATGTGCACACAATTGTGTGTGTGAACATGTAAGGGAAGCAGGTAGGTCCTGCTTCTGCCTGCACCCACCTCTTGGACAGGAGCCCATCAGCAGTGGCCTAGCCCTTCTGACATGGACATTTTCTGCCCTGTCTGTATCACAAGCACACACATCCCAGGGCCCAAGCCTCCCCTTTTAGGGCTTTGCTGGGAAAGGGACATCTCAGAGGTCCCCATGGTTGAGAGGCCAGGTGGGGTAGATGGAGGCCACCATCAAGTCCTCCAGGAACAAAGGGACAGGCCTGGCTTCTTAATCTCCCCCAGGAGTTCTCCCGTTTCCATGAGGAGATCCTGCCCATGTTCGACCGCCTGCAGAACAACAGGAAGGAGTGGAAGGCACTGGCTGATGAGTATGAGGCGAGAGTGAAGGCTCTGGAGGAAGAGAAGAAGAAGGAGGAGGACAGAGCAGCCAAGAAAGGTCTGGGCCCTTGCCGAGGCCTGGAGCAGGCACTTTGTTAATCAAAGCAGCAAAGAGGCCAAGCATATAGCTCAGCAGTGCAGGGCTTGCCTGGCCAGCGCGAGGTCCTAACTTTGAGTCCCATTACCAAAAAAAGCAGCAAAGTGGCAGCAGCCATGCAGCAGTTAGACCTAGAGAAAGGCAGAGTGACACTGTGCAAGCAGCCTCTTCCCACAGTTGAGACCCAGGCTGCAAAGACTCCTCCTGCTCTCCAAGGAAGAGTCAAGCTCCCCAAACCCTCCCCAAGCACTTGTGTTCTGACCACAAGTGGAAATTTCTAAGTATTTTTGGAATATCTACCCATCACTCCATGTCACCCTAAGAAACAAAACTACAAACCTAAAACAAAAAACAGTAACCAAGGCCAGGCATGGTGGTGCACGCCTGTAATCCCAGCACATGGGAGGCTGTGAGTTCAAAGCCAGCCTGGGCTACATAGTGAGACCTTGTCTCAGAAAAAAAAAAAAAAAAAAAAAGTACCAAGCTACCCCAAAACAGAAAAACAAGCAAGCACCATATTGTCCAGAACCACCATTTCCACCCTACATCATGGGGATGTGACTCAGCTGGAGTCAGTGCACCCCCAAATCAGAGTCCCAGTGGCACTGCCTTGCTCTTGTCTGTCCTTCCCATCCCAGTTTGGTCTTCTGCTGTTGCCTGCTTTCCCTGCCACTGGGCAGGAGGCCAGCGTGAATAAGGCAGCCTCTGGGTTGCTGGAGGCAAGACTAACAGTAATCAGGGCACAGTGTCAACACAGGCTAAAGCTCTAAGACAGGCTCAGCCCAGCTAATCGGCTTGGGCTGGGTATGGACCACAGTCGGCCCCCTGTCCTGCAGGGGCCAGCAGAGGACACATGGAGTGCAGGGAGAGAAAGTGCTTGCTCACTGTCCATCTTCTCTTGCAGTGGGCATGGAAGTTTGCAATGGCGGCCCAGCACCTAAGTCTTCAACCTGCTGTATCCTGTGAACCACTGGCTCCCCACCACCATGCATCTGCTGGACTTGGGCTCTGCCTCTGGTTACGTGGTATATGAAGCAGAGGAAGTGCTGGGCATGGTGGTGCACACCTGTAATGCCAGCACTCAGGAGGCTGAGGCAGGAGGATCGCCGCAAGTTCAAGACCAGCCTGGGCTGCATAGTGAGTTCAAGGCCAACCTGGACTACATAGCGAGACCCTGTCTCAAAAAGAAGGAGGGAGGGAGGAAGAGAGGAAAGAAGGAAGGAGAGCAGAGGAAGTAACCAAAGATAATTTTGGATACGTTAAATTTTTTAAGGTTTGTTTTTATGACCTAAAGCCAACTATAACTTCAGTGGTGTAGCATGTTTGGTTTTTTTGGATAGTTCCCACAGGGAGATCTGTGAACAGGGTCTGTGAAGTCAGAAACCTGAGGGGAGACATTCAGAACAGCATGTGTACATATGTACATATATGTAGATAACGTCTATCCCATCTGCTCTAGTAAACATGCCCAGGAATTCAGAATAAAGAAAAAAACAGATCTCCCATTTTTTATGCGATGGAATTATTGTGGTGGGCTCGCAGTGTTGGACCCATCAGGAAATTGTGCCAAAAGGTCTGTTTGTGGCAATGAAGCTGTCAGAGGGGGGTCAGTAATAAACCCTGAGGTGGGGCCTGAAGCTGGCAGCGCTGCACGAGAGCTTTGCTTAGAGCACCTGTCACCTCCATTGACGATACTGGTGAGCCCAGAGAAAGAGGCATAAAGTCCTGCTGAACTTTACATTTGCCTCTGAAAGGGTTACCAGCTGGTGAAAAATAACATCCTTCTTTGAGACAAGTCTCATTACATAGCCCAGGCTGGCCTTGAACCCTCAATCCTCCTGCCCAAAATAGGAGTTGACACACATGAGCACCAAAGCATTTGCTACTTTCAGGCTGGACACTTCCCCGGGTGGGGTGAGGGGGCAACAGCTAGCACAAACACCTGCTCGCAGCAAGGGGGAGCTGGTTTAATCCTCACCTCACCTCACCTCAGAGACTTCTGATACAAGAGCCCAAGACTGGGACCAGGAGCCTCAAGGCTCCAAGGGACCCTGCAGCAACTACTGGGGACCCACAAGCTGGGACAACAACCTGGGGTGCAGGCATCATTTTCACCCACAGAAACCAAAAGGTGCTTTAAAATGTTTGAGTGCTGTTTCTCTTCACATTTGCAAATAAACTCACTTTGCAAACAAAAACTGGGACCTAAGCATAGGAAATCTGCTCAAGGCACACAGCTAGGAAGCAGCAGCATCCTCCTATTCCACTCCAAACCCCCAAACCAGGACTGGTTTGCTCACCACCAGCAGAAGCCCGCGAGCCCAACCTGGTGAGGGACAGCGGCTTGGCACACACCCCAGCCCACCTAAACAGCCAGTGTCAGGAGGTGGTCAGTCTCAGGGCCACCATGAACACCTCCCCAACATCCAGGAAGGGTTGAGAGCTGGGGACACAGAATCCACCTTCCCCGTGTAAGGTCATGAGCCCATCCCACCCCCACCCCCACCCCCATAGCCTCCTCTGCCTGCCCAGGGACCTGGGCTGCTGACAGAAGCGCAGACTCAACAGCACCTGGGAGATGGGACCCGCTCCCTTACATCCCAGACCCCGCCACTGGACACAAAGTAGAACAGGCATTGTGCCTGGAGTTTGTGAGTTGTATTTTGGGTCTAGGGTGGGTAATGCTCCTTCATTCCTTTGGAATCTCTCCCAGCCCCCTGCCCTGAGAAAAGCGGCACAACTACTGAACTAGGGTCCAGGAAATGGATAGCTTGGGGCAGCAATGCCAGGGAGCCAGAGCATCATGTAACTTGGAAGCTTTATTAATCTGCTGGCGCTGGGGCAATGCGAACTGCGGGCACCTCTCACTTCAGAATGCTGTCATCCCGGGCTGAAAGGTTAAAAGAAATACTGTGTTGCAACTTATGAAGCCATCAGGCCACCTACAAGGAGCTCTTCAGAGTTCCAGCTTTAAACATATCAGAACCACGTGCAAGAGAAGCCGTCACACGGGCGACCTGAAACTCCAGGAGGGCGGGAAAGGGGTCAGCAGAGGCAGCTGACAGCCTCAGGGCGGTGCAGGCACTGCCGGTGCAGCCCGGGGCCTAAGCTCCCCCAAAGCCAACTGCGACGCCCCCGAAGCCGCTCCCGGGAGGCCGGCCCACCCCTTCCCCCGCAGCAGCCCTTCGCTCCCGAACGCCTGGGGGCAGGCTGCTCCGGGAGGCGCCCTCGGTACCTTCCGCCAGCTCCCTCTCGATGCGTTTCAGCTCATCCTGCCTCTTCTTCTCCTCTGCGGCTACCCTCCTCTCTTCCTCTGCCCGCGGCTTCAGGTAACCTGGGGGTGGGGTGGCACTGAGCTCCCTCCCGAGACGCTGGGTTCAGGAGCCCGTGCTGGAGGCCGCGACCGCACGCGCTGGCTCCCCGGCCCGCC
>NW_004955514.1:281997-307561 GCF_000276665.1 Chinchilla lanigera
GCCGGGGGCGCGGGGCGGGGGGCGCGGGGCCGAGGGAAGGGGGCGCGGAAAAGGGCACGCAGGGGACTGGAGGACGCGCGGCGCCACCGACAAGGCGTTCACCTTGATGAGAGGAGAGACCTGTACCGGCGGCACCATCTTGTCCCTGACCTTCGCGCCGGAAGCACAACTCAGGCGGAGGAGAACGCGCGGAGAACGCAGAGAGGCCCGGGGTAGGGCAGCGCGCGCATGCGCCGTAGCGGAGAGCGGAGCAGGGCGACTCTCTCTGGTGGCCACAGTCAGTGGCGCGCCCCTCCGTGATGACGTCACGGCGCACGCAGGCGCGCGAGGGCCGGGATACGGGGGTAGCGCCGGAGAGCGGAGACTCTCGGAGCCTGTCCGGTCTCCTGCAGCTCTGGGGCGCGGTCAGGCGTGCGTTACGGGAATCCGGGACCGTGCGGAGCGATCCGAAGCGCGGCCTTCCGGGGCCCTCGGTGCTGCGCCCCAGGACGACCGGCGGTTTCCCAGGAGGGCTACAGCGACCAGAGCTGTCCCTGGGTCCCCCGACCCAGACCTTGAGGCCACGGAGCGCTAGGGTCCGTTAGGATCCCTCCCCACGCCTCCTTCCCGCGGGGGCCCCCGCTGGGGTGCGCGGAGGCCCACTCAGGTAGGAAATAAAGAAGTAAAAGGTACGATAGAGACAAGATGATTAACTAAAACTTGTACTTTTTTTTTTCCGAGACAGGGTCTCGATAGGTAGTCCGGGTTGGCCTCGAACTGGCCACGATTTTCCTGCAAAGTTGTATTTTTAAGAAAACTGCAACTTACAGGACCACCCAAGGCTATCCATATCAGCATTTCTTTGGTTAAATTTGGGATCCTGTCACACACAAAATTCCTCAGGAATGCTGAAAATCCATAAATTGGCTTAACTGAGAAATTAAAGAGTAGGAGAGCAGGAATCTGATCCTAAGATAAAGGAGCAAGTGGAGAGAGTCCAAAGAATGATTTCACCTAGCATGGTAGCGCACACCTGTAATCCCCCCCACTCAGGAGGCAGAGGCAGGAGATCGGCTCTGAGTTCAAGGCCAGCCTGAACTGTATAGGATGACTCTGTGTCAAACAAAAAGGCAAAAAAAAAAGCAATGTTTTAATTACAAAACACACACCAAAAAAAAAACCCATCCCAGTGCAGTACAGTGAGCTAGTACCCTTGCGGGGAAGAGAGGAGCCACCTTTTCCTGGGATTTCCAACCCTTCAAGAAGCATGCTTCTAGCCGGGCGTGGTGGCACACGGCTGTAATCCCAGCACTCAGGAGGCTGAGGCAGGAGGATCGTTGTGAGTTCGAAGCCACCCTGAACTGCATAGGGAGACTCTGTCTCAAAAAAAAAAAAGCATGTTTCCTCTTCCAGGAAATGCACCTCATTTCTCCGAGGGCTCACATTTTGCTCTTGAGTGTGTCCTAAATCTCTGATAAATGCTTCAGCCTTTTACTGAGGAGCCCTGAAAATTTTTGACCCCCAGTGGGGGTCAACGATCCTGCTGAAAGAGGGTGTGTTAAATTCCTTACCTCAGCTTCAGAAATCCTTCAGACCCAGTCCAGTGACAGCCCTGTCAGCCCACCTGTTCCCACTCTTCCACAAATCCCAGTTTCCAAAAAAACACAGTGCAGCTCTGCAAACGTGATACACCAGCCCCACTTCATGTGCACCCCAGAGCCAGCCCCTCAGCTGGCAGCAGGGAGCCTAGCTAGGGGCCAGAACACCACAACCATCCCAAAGGACTCCTTGCTCATGCCCACCCTGGGGAGGCAGGCCAGAGTCCAGCCCCAAGAAAGATGCAGACCCCATCCTTCCTCAGCACCATGGTTTTCAGGCCTCCTGACCCCACAAGATACCCTTCACCCTCTCTTCCTGCCCTTGAGCTTCTGGGAAGATTGATATAGGAGAAATATAAATCCTGATCTATTAGATGTCAAATGTGCAGAGTTTGCAGTGTGTGACAGCGAGGAGTCACATATATGTGATCACAGAAATTTGAGGTTCAGATCTGCAGAGAGAGAGCCACATAAAGATTTTTAAAAGATGTAAGTCAGTTTGTTATAAAAGTACAGAGCACAGGGTATAGTGACACATACAGCACTTAGGAGGCTGAGGCAGGCGGATCTCTGTGAGTTCAAAACCAGTCTGGGCTATATAGTGAACGTGAGGTTAGCTGAGGCAGGAGAATCACCATGAGTTTGTGGCCAGCCTGGACTACATAGTGAGACCCTGTCTCAAAAAAAAGTACAGCAGCTATGAGCATAGTCAAATAATATATTACCACACAGCGAGGCAGAGGAAAGCACCAAAGATGAAGGGGAATCCTCTGGGAAAGGATCTTGCATGAGACAAACGTCATGCCATGCCCAGTTTCTCAGTTCCTTAAGTATTGTGTTCAGACAAAAGTGACTTGGTGCAACAGGCCCAAGTGGCTGGAAGGAGTGTTCCTAGGCTTGGCCAGCTCTGGAAGCCATTGGTCCTTCAGGTGTTAATAGTTATCTCTATATACTCCTTTCCCAGGGCTACTTAGCTAATATTGTTCCAATAGGAAAACAAAACATGTAACAAGGGTACATGAAAAGAACAAAGATATTTTGAGAGAGGACAGGTCCAGATGCTCTGGTCACCCACTTGTGCAACTGAGGCCTAGCTGGACTTACTGGACTAGGTGGTGCTAATACAGTATAATTTCATGTTACTGTTTATCTCTTGGGGAGGCGTGTAGGCCTGGCCATTGCATTTTTATCTTGAGGCCTGGCCTTCTTCAGATATATTTCCAACCACAATTCTGATATATTTATTTATTTATTATTTCATTTATTTATTTGGTTGGAGTTTTTTGTTTGCTTTTTTTTTAGACGGGGTCTTGCTATGTAGTCCAGACTGGCCTCAAACTCATGGCAATCCTCCTGCCTCAGCCTCCGAAGTGCTGGGATCACAGGCATGCACCACCATGCTCATCTTGATGTCTTTATTTGTTGTGCCAACTTCTTTGAGGGCTCAGTCCCTCTCTGACTGTATATTAATTTCTATATAACTTAGCTGCCTATAATAAGATGACCTCAGGTGACCATGAGTTTTCCCTTCACTAGATTTAAAATAACCCACATTCCTCAGCAACTCAACTTCCAGAACTAAAACTGAGTATTTCTGTAGGCCCAGGGCAATGGCAGCAGGCTAGGGGTGGAGGCTGGCAGAGAAGACACCTATGCACCACTGACCAGGGAAGACCCCTGGTGCCAGGAAAGAAACCTGCCTCAGGTCAGGCTCTCAGGCAGAGGAGGGAGGGTCCCAGTGGGGACCTCTGCACCTGTCAGGGTCAGCTGCGTGCAAAATCCTGATACTCCCAGCTCTACTGCTGTCTTCAGTACTGAGCTCAGGACCCTCCCTGGGGCTCTGTGGCCTTCTCACCTTTGGGGCTCCCCACCCCTGCAGGGTCACACCCCAACCCTGAGCCCTGGAACTGGCCCTTCCTTCCAGCCTAGCCCTCACACCTGGTCACGTGCTCCCACTCAGAGTCTCCCAGGTGTGTGATTTCCTTGGTCTTGCTGGCTTAGGGGGTCTTGGGCAGCAGCACCCGGAAGGGAGCTTCCATGACAGGCTGTGTCCTTGGGGTGCAGGGCCTCTGCTACAGTGAACACTCTGTAGCCATGTGCTGGAGTTCAGAGATGTGGGAAAGAGGAAGGAGCACCCAGCACAGCGGCCACATGCACCCACATCCACCCTCATGCTGAGGTTTGGGGTAGCCCTCCAAAGCCTGTTCTCCAGGCCTACACCTTCGGGGCCCAGCCTACCCACCTGTCTCTCCTGCCCTGTCTCCCACTTCCTGGACCAGGGGACCTGACCTCCAGCACCAACAACAGGTTCCTTCCCCTACTGGGCCAGGGAGTACAGGAAGACCTGGGGAACCAGGCCAAATGTGCCCCATCCCAGGCCCTCAGGGTAGCCTGGCCATCTCTAAGGTTGGTCCACCCCAGAAACATCCCCCTGGGCCAGCCAAGGAGCCATTGCTGCCATATGGCCCGGGCCAGGAGCTCTGCTGGTGGATCTGAGTGGGAGCCCTGACACATACAAGTGCTGGCCAAACACTTGGGTCACTCTGTACCGCTGTGCCCATCTGGAAAAGGCAGCTTCCTCTGAGACACGCTGTTTCTGTTGCCCAAAGGGGCCTGGGTGTCATATTGACTCTCAGACCCTAGGTGCTAGCCAGGGCGTGGCAGGTGACTGGAGACACAGCATGCAGGCCTGGAGAGGCTGGGGGCAGGGGCGATCTGAGTCAGTGCTAAGCTGCCCATGCTCGCTCTGCAGTTGTCCAGTCCTTTGAGTGACCCTGAACCTGTCCTTGCAGGGAGTGGCAGCTGAAACCTGAGCTGTCCTAGGGGGCCAGGCAGGAGCTTAAGACAGGTGGAATGGGACCTGGGCAGGAAGACTCAGGCATGGTGAGTGGCCCAGCAGGTGACAGGGCAGGACATGAGTGTGTGTGTGTGTGTGCGCACATGCACGTGCACCCAAGTGCATGGTTATGGGTGAGAAGCACAGGCTCCAGGGGTGCCCTGGTGAGTCTGGGGCAAGATGAAGGAGGGTTTTAGGCCTTCAAGAAACCCTGATGCCAAGAACATGCCCATCATGACGTCCCTTTTCCCTGGACCCCTCCAGGGCCACGTACTGCAAGATGATCCTAAGCCCTGTGCTCTGCCAGGGCTTTGGGGATCACTTCACTGTGCTTCCCCCTGCACCTGGGGTTGGGAACAGCATACTTTCTGGGCCCCTCCAGCTCCAAGTGGAGTCCCCTCATTGAGTTAAGGTTCCCAAATCACAGGGTGCCACTGAGGGTCCTCCAGCAGTACCGGGGGACCCTTAGCCTCAGTGCTCCTGCCTCAGGCCAGCAGGAAGACCAAGAAGAAGGAATTGTGCCTTGTGTGCCCAGCAGGCTTCCTCCAAGTCTTCTCCAACTTTGAGCAGACCCAGATCCAGGAGTTGAAGGTGAGTCCCTCTCCCACCAGGTGCCCCCAACCCAGCGTGGACCTGCGGCTGCCTGTCCATGGGTGAGGAGGCAGAGGCAGAGGCAGAGCTAGTCAGCCACGATCCTACGGGCCTGCCTTGATTTCTAGACATTCACACTAACTGACCAGAACCAGGAAGGCTTCATCAACAAGGAGGACCTGAAGGGCACCTACACCTGCCTCAGTAGGTGTGGGCAGAATGGACACCCTTGCGCTGCTTCCTCTGCTAAGCAAGGGCACTGTCCCTGACAGCTGTCGCCCCTCAGGCCATGAGAGGTGTCTTGCCTCCTCCAGGAGGGAGACCTGACCTACCCCAGGTTGCCCAGAGCATCTAGGTGGACAGGACCAGTGGATCAGCCCAAGCATGAGTGCCTGGGTTGGGCTTATGGAGTTGGGGAGGTTGTGAGGGCCTGTCCCTCCCTCAGAGCCCAGTGGTCCCTCCAGCCCTCTCCAGCAGCCTTGCCTCCCTCTTTCTGGTCCTGCCCTGGGAACTGGGAAGCAGTCTGGTTTCTCCCCAGGGTCAGGGTCCAAGGTAAATGCCCTCCTTCCTGGCCTACCTCATGCCTGACCACAGAGAGCAGCAGCCCCCAGCTTGCCCTGTCCTGTGTCTCCCCCTCTGCCACAGCCACTGTGCCCAGCTCCAGACTCAGGGAGGGCACCCCTCCCTGCGCATGCCTCATACCCCAGGGCTGAGGCCTCCTCCTGTCTTGTAGTACCCAGCACTACTCTGGGTCACCTGGAGAGTGACAGAGTGGCCAGCCCCATGGGGTCACCTGGCAGTCAGCAGAGATAGGGCTGTGGTGACCTTCCTGCCCAGGGACACCGCACGCTACCCAACAGGCAAAACCAACATAAAGGATGACATTGCTCAAGGAGGCCTTAGGGCCCATCAACTTCACCATGTTCCTGAACCTGTTGGGGGAGAAGCTGGCCAGTGAGACCCCTGTGTTCGTACAGTTAGTACCTAACACCTAGAAATTCAGACATTTCACCAGAAAAGCCCTATTTCCCAGCTCCTAAAAAGCCTGGGACCAATCCTGACAAGACCTGAGCTCAGACACTTGCCTCCCAGCTGCCAGCTGCCGGTGGCCTCTGTCTTGCACTAACCCAGCTGCAGGCCAGGGCTAAAATGACAGGGAGGCCTCTCACAGTGGGCAGGCGCTTGGAGCCTTGGGCAGGCGGCGCCCTGAGGCTTCTGCAGCAGGCAGTGACACCAAGGAGACCATCCCAAATGCCTTCAAGATGCTGGACCTGGATGGCAAAGGCAGCATCCACAAGGAGTAGTGAGTGCTGGCTTCCTCGTGGGCCCAGCCCAGAGTGTGTGGAGCATGCTTCTCAGACAGGGCCGGAGCTGGCCCACTTCCCATTCTTCAGGGGCCATTCAGAGATCCCAGTCCTTGGGTAACCCAGTGGGAGCCCAGCTGGGGGTGGGGTGGGGTCATGGGTCCTCCAGCTCCTGCTCAGCCTTCAGGTTTATGGGCTGAGTCCCCTCAGGCCAGCTGCAGGGACAGAGAATATTCCAGCAGCCTCTGAGCCCATCAGCTGCTCCCTAGGCTCAGGTGTCCATGGGCTTCGGTGATCAGTGGATGCCCAGGATTGCAGTGGAGGTAGGGTTCAGACCCGTCAACCCCCACCCCATGTATCCCACAGGGGAGCCAGGTGGGCACTCAGCAGCCTCCTCACCCTTCCTCAAATGGCTGCTGATGTCCCAAGCTGACAAGGTGACGGCCACCAAGGTGCCTGTACCCCACCCCACCCTTCCGGCCTCTACAGACCAAGCACACCCCTGAGTCAGTCAGAGGGTGCTGCAGTGCTGCTGTGGACAAGATGGGGAAGACAGGATTGGGGGGCTGTACAGGGTGGAGGGAGTTTGCTGGGGAGCACTTAAATCAGAGCCAGAGGCTATTCAGTCCCTTGTGTGCTGTCCTGTCCAAGGGGCTGGGCTCAGAGCAGGGCCATCTCAACCCCAGCCCAAATCCACACCCCCAAGCCAGTGTCACCTGAGACCTCTGCTCCCCCCATGGTGCCCAAAGGTGGGGACTGGATCCTGGCACCACTGACAGATGGTAGCCTGAGGCCCTGGGGCCACAGGTCTGTGCGCTCCACACCATCACAGGCTCTGCCCCACCACACCCTTCTCTACCCTTACACCCCTACCCTGCCCCTCCACCCTACCCTAAGTGTTGCCCATCCACCCCACCTACCCCTTCCCCCTGCTCTGCCCAACCCCCACCTCGCTGTGGCCCCCCCCCCCCCAAACACCACCCGAGGCAGCTGTGTTAGCATCTGTCTGGCATCTGTATTTGGACCGCAGAGTCTGACCGCCCGCCGCCTCTTGGTGGACCAGTTGCTGGAGTTCACCTCTGTGGATGCTGTGGGCAACCTGGACTACAAGGTGCTGAACTTGGTGCTCACCCGTGGGGAGTAGGAGTGAGCCTGCAGGCCATACTGGCTCAATAAACGTGGACCCACGATCCACCTGCACATGTCTGATGCAGCACAGGGGTCTGGGGACCAACGAGGAGTGGGTGGGGGGCCAGCTGGGTTCCTGCTGGGCTGACCCCTCACCTGTCCGCACCACTCGCCCACCTCTTCGACTTGCCCAGATCCCTGCCTGCTACAGGAGGCGCCTCGTGCCCTCCTGCACTGGCCCTGGGTTGGGCCTGGTCAGGGTCCACACAGCAGGGCTCTGCGGGCTGCAGCCACAGTCCACCTGGGGCCCCAGGGACATCCTGCCTCACCCGGGGTATTCGGGACCTGAGCCAGTCCCTCCTGTCAAGTCATGGGGCTGCACGCCAAGATGGCCAGGCCTGCCTCACCCTCCCTTCACACAAGTCCCTGGTCACAGCCCCTGAGAATCCTGGGGTCTCCAGTGGATCCAGCAGGGCAGGAGCTTCCTGGGGAGCCTCAGAGAGTGGCTTTACGGTAGGGCTTGGCATCCTTGGTGGAGGGAGCCCTCTATACTCAGCCTGTAGACGCCGGTACGGGGTGTGGAAGAAGAGCACCAAGACACAGGTGAAGAGAGTGCACAGGCCAGCCATCAGCAGCAGGGACACTGGGGACACAAGCACAGCTCTGTTCTCAGCAGTCACAGGCCCCTGACAGCCCAGCCTGGGCAGCCTAGAAGGCAGAGCCCCTGGCATTTCTAAGCCAGCCACACACTCCATTGGTGGTGACCACAGAAACACCCCAACAGCTGGGGTGTGTACAGGCCCACAACCCAGACATGGATGTGCACCGCCCATGCTGACCTCTGCTCACTCTCAACTGTCCTGTCTCTGTGCCTCTGCTATCTCTGTCTCTTCTCCTGTCTCTGCCTTCTTTTTTCCTTTTCATGCTCAGATCTCTGCCCTCATGTCTCTCTGTTTCTCTCTCCCTAGTATTAAAAGAGCTCACCTAAGGGGTACCGAGGCTAGGTTTTCACCCAGATCTCTGAGCTGCACATCACCAGCTGAGCCCAGAGGTTTTTGAGCCCACCAGGCACCCACCACCCACCGAGGAGAGTAAAAGGTATCAAAAGATAGGCCAGGAAGTTGGGGAGGTCTTCCGAGGCTGGGCCAGGCCAGTTCTCCTTACCTCGTTGCCTTGGCCCTCTGGGGTCCTGAGCCATGTGATGGACACTCACCTGTCCAGTCTAGTGAGTCCTCGCCATGCTGGCAGGTGGAGAAGGATGGGTCTGTGCGCCGCACAGTCAGTGCTGTCAGCAGCACCATGATAAGCACACCCTCAGCCTGCCTGGATACACAAGGCCCTCAGTCCAGGTGCTAGCACCACCCAAACTCCAGAGCAGGATACTGTGCATGGGACGGGTGTGTGGCCCAGGGAGGGACACTCACCCCAGCACAAAGACCAAGCCTGTAGCGGCTCCCTCGCCCACAGGGAAGGAGCACTCAACCGCCAGCTCCATGGCCACAGGTGCCACTGAGAAGCCAAAGAGCCCAAGTAGGGAGCAGATTGCAGCCAGCACAATGGCCTGTCCCTGCAGCTGGGCCACCTGGCAGGAAGGAGCAGAGTAGGTGCCAGTCAGATGGGGCCCCTACAGGCAGAGGCCAGGCCATCCCCTTCTGGCACCCCTCCACCTCCGCCCTGCAGGGTGTTCTCAGTTCCAGGAACGCTCACCAAGGAAAAGGCCAGGCATGCCAAGGAGGCCAAGCAGAGGCCTATCTTGGTGGCCTCAGTGAAATGCTTGGTCCGATCCACATACAGGCCAAGAATCAGCGCCCCCAGGATCCCGAACACAATGAAGAGAGCCCCACAGAGGCCTGAAAACTCCTAGAGGGGGGGAGGAAGGCTGCACACATCTTGGGGCAGAGGGCAGGCTCACTGGTGCAGGGCCCAAGGCCAGGACTCTGGTGCCTGCTGAAGGCAGGGTTAGACCCTAGGGCCAGTGTGCCCTGAACCACACGGAGAAAGCCAGAGAGAAGAGAAGAGAGCAGAGATATGGAGGCCATGCGCCAGGCACACGTGAGTGAACACCACCTCTATGGTCTCCATGAGGCATGAACACTAAACTGGGACACGGGGCAACCCCAGCAAAGACGGTCTCTCCCAAGCAGAGCTGGCACTCACGCTAGAGTAGCCGCTGGCACAGAGGATCTGCTCCAGGAGGGCTGAGAAGCTGGAGAAGACCCCGATGCCGCCCCCAAAGCACATGGCCAGGATGACATAGGCCTTGTTCCGCAGCAGCTGGAGGAAAGGCACCACTCAGCCCAATACCCAGGGCTTCTAGCTGGAGCTCTCCCCCACTCAACCCAGGCCAAGTACCTACCAGCCAGAGCCCGGGGAGGAACTTCTCTGAGGTGGAGCTGGCTGCCCCGGCAGAGGGCGGGGTGGGAGGCACACTCTCCCCGATGCAAGTGGTGGCCAGTAGGCAGGCAAGGCCAGCCGGGATGATATAGACGCCAAGCTGGAGAGAAGGGGTAAGGCCACAAAGGCCACGAAGACACATGCACCCCTGTGCACCCCATGGTGGCATGCTGCCTTTATGGACCCCAGAACCTGTGATGGGCAGCACCACCATACACTCACCTGTACCAGGGGGCTGCATACAGGGCCCCAGCTTTCAGCCCAACTCACCCAACTGATGGCCACCTGCACTCCCACATAAGTAGGTCATGCTAACACACCCAGCTACATCATACAGGTGTACATTCACATGTGTGCACACATACCATAACCTGCATGTACACCACACACATGCACACAACACGTGTGTACAAGCCACTTACATGCACATACATGTACACACAGCACACAGGTCCCCATACCACATACACATGAGCAGGTACACAGCAGGGGCACCACACGTGCACCTCATGATCTCCCTCACCATCAAGGGGATGTCTTCTCCTTTCTTTACCAGGGCAGGTGACAGCAGGTTGGCCACAAGAATGCCCAGGGGGTTTGCTGGATGGACAGATAGGCAAAGAAATCCCATCAGCCCAGCTGTGGCCAGCATTCATCTCCAGCCCCCAGGGAAACCTTCCTGGCTCTGGGGCCTTGGCCTTGGCCATGGAGCTCCAGGCAGCCCCAAGCTAAGCCCAGGCTGGGAAAAGCCTCCCCTCAAGACTCACACATGGTGGCAATCATGTTGGCCGTGGCTCTCTGGTGCTCTGGGAACCACAAGGCGGCCAGTTTGGCCGGAGAAAAGATGACCAGGGTCTGGGCCAGGGCACAGAGGCTCTGGCCAGCCATGAAGAAGGCAAATGGGCTGGGGATCCAGACAGCCATGCAGGGCAGGGCACGAAGCGCACTGCCTAAGAAGTTCAGCCACGCCCCCAGGATGGTCTGCAGGGACAGTCCAAAGGCTGCTGCCCACTCCAGCCCACAAGGGACATCAACTTCCAGCCTCCCCATTGCCCATCAGCTCTGCTGGGGGTCTGGCCAATGGGACTGGTAGACCCTGGTCTGCACAGGAAGCCATGGTTCCCATACCCAAACGCAGGGGCCCACCAATCCCATAGCAGGCCAGGGGTAGGGTCTGACTCACTGCTGCCCGGAGCCCCACAGAGTCCAAGACCCAGATGGCCGCGATGCCACCGGGGATAGCCACCACGAAGTAGATGAGTGACAGCCAGTTGACCTGCTCCATGGACAGGAAGAAGTGCTGGGCAATGACTTCTGCCACAGGCGCAAAGCTGAGCCACAGCTGTGAAGAGAGCTGGGAATCAGCCAGGGCCACCGATGCCATCACCAGCTCTGCCCTGCTGCCTGACTCAGTCAGCCCGAGGGGCCAGTGTGGGCAGTCCTGTGAGGGCCATGGGGACCCCCGCCTAGGCCAGGCATGGCCTCTGGGTCTTTCTGCCAGAGACCAACCCTCACACCATCACTCCTGGGAGGGCACCAGGCAGATGACCAGCCTGGGGGCAGACACAGAGGCTGATGACCCCACCAGGCCTGGACCTGACCCTCCAAGGAAAGCCTGAGGGCTGTCTGCAGGGTGTCCATCATATGAGAGGACAAAGCAAGAGGTGTGGGAGTCCTGGATGTGAGCGAGGCAGTTGGCAGCATTGTCCAGAGGGCCAAGGAGGGGTCTAGCAAGGACAGAGCCAAAGGGAAGGACAACTCAGAGCTGGGCTGTTGGGGGTCAGGGGTGCTCTTCCTGTTTGTGAACTGGTGATGAACAGCTGGGCTGTGACCTGGCATCACCCTCAGGAGAACTGAGTTGGACAGGTGAGGCCTCCTGGACTGGGGATAGTCTCCAGCCTGAGGCTGGACCTAGCACCAGGTGTGCTCAGCAAGTAACAGAGGGTTTGGGGAGGCCAAGAGGAAGCACTACCCAGCATTGAAGGGTGGAGACCATGGGTGCTCAGGACAGGGTGTCTCAAAAGTGTGTCAGGAATCAGTTCCTCATCCAAACCGCTCCAGGCATGCCTCAGAGGCAGAGCAGCAAAACCAGAGCCTCACGCGGCAGGGACCTTGAGCAATGGCTGCCTTCTCTTCCTTTCCTTTCCCCTCAGACTTCTCCAGAGTCAGGCCACGCCTGTGCAGGCCCAGCCCAGCAGACAGTAAGCTTGGTGTGCACACACCGCCTGTTCCCCAAACCGAACTCAGCCAGCCCTCATCAGCCTCCCAGCTCTGTCCTTGCACCTCCCAAGCCTAGGGCCAAAGGATGGGCGGGGACACACAGGTGTAGAGGACAATCATGCCTCCTGCAAGCACCCAGCCTTGTCCAGCACACCGCCCCTTGTAAATGGGTGGGCCAACTCCCACGGAGACTCCTGTGTCTCCAGGCCTCACCCCAGCCATCCTTTCAGAGCCTGGCAGCCGTGGTCCCAGCTGCAAGTGAGGAAATGGGGACTCTGGAAACCCACTGCCTACAACAGGGACCCAAGCTGGGATCACCACAGCTCTTGGTATCATAGCTAGATTTCTGTGGGCTCCATAATGACAGCAGGACCTCTACCCACGTTCCCAGAAACTTCCCGGAACTAGGGAGACCCAGCCTCAGATACCCACTCAAAGCTAGTTACACCCCCAGGCTCTACACACGGGGCCCAGAGCCAAGCCAAGCCCTGGTTCATCCGGAGACCTGCAGCAGCAATCCCCAAGCCTGGCTCAGGGCTGAGTCACCACACCCAGCCTACAGCGGGGAGAACCGGGCTTGGATGCCCACAGGGCTTTGAACATGGGCCGAGCCTGGACTCCAACCCCAAGTGGCCTCAGCTTCCTGGCCATCCCACCCGGATCCCTGAGCTGCAGGACCCCAGCCTGTGCTGGCGGCCACACCTTCCTCATTCCCTGCAGGTTTCTGCACCCCCGTGAAGAGATGGGGATGTGTGGGTGACCACACGTTGGAAGCCTCCATCGCAGTGAACCCTGCAATTACCCTGAGCCTGGGGGTGAGTGGGAAGGGCGCCCCCCGGGTGTGCTGAGGTGCTGTGGTTCCTGTCCAAGGGCAAGGAAGCCTGGCCTGGCGCTGGGGCAGGGGAATGGGAGCGGCAGGCGGGAACGAGGATGCCAGGCCGGGACGGGCCCTTCCCTTCCCCCACGGGGCGGTACCGTGGCGTTGGAGCAGCTCAGCAAGCTGACTGCCAGCAGGAAGAGCCAGCGCCGCGCGTAGGTGCGAGGGCTCCCCGGCCCGCCCCCGGCGTCCCCCTCTGTCATCGGCCCGTCCCCGGGGTCCGCTGCTGTCCTCTGCCCGTTTCCGGGCGTGCTTGGCTCGTCCCCAGCGTGCCCCGCCGTTCTCCGCCGGTCTCCGCTGTCCCGCGCAGTCTCCGCGCGGTGCCCAAGGTTCCCTGCTGCCCCTGTCCCGGCCCCCTCTGGCATCAACCCGTCCCCGGCTTCCCCCTCTGGCATCCGCCAGTCCCCGCAGTCCCGTGCCACCTCAAGCCAGCCTCCCGAAGTCCAGGCTTTCTGACCCCGGGGCCCGCCCGGGCCCGACATAAGGGCGCAGGCAGAGGGCCGGGACGCGGCGATCGGGTCGGCCCCGCCCCCAAAGCAGGGGCGTGGTGACGCATCGGGTGGGCGGGGCGGGTGGGTGGAGTGGTGGAGTGTGACAGGCCAGGACTGAAGACCCTGCCATAGGCCCCAGGGTAATGTCCCTTCCCGCAGGACACAGCTGATCGGGTCCCACGGGGACGGGCGTGGGAAAAGGGGCCTGAAGCAGAGTGTGCATGCTTAAAAGGACCCCGAAGTCCTGGGGTCCCAACGAGTCACAGGGAGCAGCCATCCTGGAATAGAAGGCTGTAGTCGGTCTGCAAACAGCCAGACTTGTCCGGGGAGGCACAAGGTAGGAACTGGGGAAGGTTTGGGGGCTTGTGTGTCCAGCCCCGAGTGCACGCGCACGCGTACACGTGTACACACACACACACACACACACACACACGCACACACACAAACAGGGCCAGGCTGCCATCTGGTTTCCTCTGAGAAACCCTGGGTGCAAGGAAGCACGGTTCTCTTCATTCAGGTGGGAACGGCAGTGCAGTTTCCTGTGGGTCTGGCTGGCTCTACCAAGGTGGGGTCTGTCTGGGCAGGATGGGGATGGGTGTTTCTCCAGCCAGGAGGCCTCTTGCCCTCAAACATACCGTCACTCCTGCTCTTTGTCCCAAGTGTCCTAAGATGGGACATTTGTCAGACAAGCAACTGCACAGCCCTAGGCTTTAGCATGTGTGTGTGTTCTTATGGAGCGTTATGTGTCTACAGAATGAAGCCAGCCACCACAGCCCCCTCTCTCTGGGCACCTCACAGCCTTCCTCCATGGCCTGGTGCTGTCTTTGTGCTGGGACTGGGATGCCCTCCACCACACCTGGCAGATGAAAAGGGGCCACGCTGGTTTCAGTGCAGAGGGGCTTGGCGTAGGTGCAGCTCTGCCCCTCACCAGCTGCAGACCTGGGAGGTATCCGAGCTGTCCCCACTCAGCAGGGTGTACAGTGGCTGCTGAGCTCCTTCTTCCCCTCCCAGCTGTTTGTTTTTTTGTCTGTTTGTTTTTGTTTTTTTCTTCCGTTACCAGGAATTGAACTCACAACCTTGAGCTTTGCAGGCATGTACTTTGCCACTGAGCTAATAAATCCCCAGCCCCTCCCCTCCCAGCTCTGAACAGGAGAGTTCAGCATGGCTGTACGACATGAGACCAGCTCACAACAATCAGTTGTGTTTCTAGAAACTGCACCAACATGGAACATCTGAAAGCCACAATTAAAAACAAAATACATTTGTAATTACCTCAAAGAAATTAAGTATTTGCTAGTACTTATATAAATGGGCAGGGTATGGTGGTGTACGCCTGTAATCCCAGCACTCGGGAGGCTGAGGCAGGAAGATTGTTGTGAGTTCAAGACCAACCTGGGCTACAAAGTGAGCTCAAGGCCATCCTGAACTGTAAAGCGAGACCCTGTCTCAAAAAGACAAAAAAAAAAAAAAAAAAGGGAAAGTTTTGGGGCTGGGGATTTAGCTCAGCGGCACAGCGCCTTCCTGGCAAGTGAAAGGTCATGAGTTCGATTCCTGGTACTGGAAGAAAAACAAAAAAACAAACAAAAATACTAAAAATGAAAACATCAAGGAAGACCTAAAGAAATGGAGAGACACACCATATTCATGGATGGCCCAAATCAACATAGTAAAGTTGTCAGTTCTCCCTAAATCAACTTACAGGGTTTTTTGTTTCTTTTTGTAGTAGTAGGGAGTTGGACCCAGGGTCTTGTGCTTGCTAGGCAAGTGCTGTACAACTAAGCTATAGTCCCAGCCCCCACCCCTTTTGTATTGAAACAAGGTCTCATTAAGTTTCCCAGGCTAACCACAAACGTGTGATCCTCCTGCTTCAGCCTCCTGAGTGCCTGAGATTAAAGGCATGCATACCTCTGTGCCTGACTGATCTATAGGTTTAATGAAATTCTTATCAAAAGTCTTTGCCCACATAGACTGAAGATACTTGCAAACCACATATCCAATATATCCACACTTTCTATTCAAACCAAGTGTGACACTGTCATATAATACAGCAGTTGCAATCTTGGTTTTTCTCCGGTACCGGGAACCGAACTCACGACCTTGCGCATGCCAGGCAGGCGCTTTTGCCGCTGAGCTAAACCCCCAGCCCCTGAGCAGTTGCAATCTTGGACACTTATCCCTGAGAAATAAAAATTTATGTTCACACAGAAACCTGTAGCCAAACCTGTGGTAGCCTAATCTGTGATAACCAAAGGCTGGAAATCTCCAGATGTCCTTTAGTGGTGAATGGTTATGCAAGCTGTAGTATATCCATACCAGGGAGCATTACTCAGTAGGAATGGCTATTGAGGGGCTGGGAATTTAGCTCAGCAGCACAGCACCTGCCTGGCAAGTGTGACGCTGTGAGTCCGATTCCCAGTACCAGGGGAAAAAAGAAGAAAAAAAGGAATGGCTATTGAGATCTGCAAACACACAGATGCATCCCAGGCAATTACACAGGATGAAAAGAAACAGCTCGGCCCGGGCATCCTGTGTGGTTCCATTTGCTATGCCTGGATGTGGTTTAAATATGTCCCCCTCACCATGGGGCTCATGTACTAAAAGTTGGGTCCCCAGGGGCTAGTGTTGAGCTGGATGGACCATTCAAGGGTGGGGCCTGAGAAAGCCTTTAGGTCATTTGGGGTACTGCCCTAGGAAGAGATTGTTGTAGTTCTCTAGTTCTCATGGGATCCTAAGTTTTCAGGAGAGACTGTTACTAAACAAAAAAGAGAGGGAGAGAAAGCCTGGGACCTGCCCTTGCCCCAGCTTCCCGTCTTCATGTGATCTCTGCTCTCTGCATGCCTGGCCATCAGGGTGCCACCCACCATAGCAGGGTCACAGGGCCAAGCTGATATGAGCACCAGGCCCCTGAATATCCAAAACTATAAGCTACATTGGTCTCTGTTCTTGCAAAGTTACACAGCCACAGGGACTTCATTATAGTAGCTGGAAATGAACTAGC
Source organism: Chinchilla lanigera (assembly GCF_000276665.1). Taxonomy (NCBI): domain Eukaryota; kingdom Metazoa; phylum Chordata; class Mammalia; order Rodentia; family Chinchillidae; genus Chinchilla; species Chinchilla lanigera. The sequence continues at coordinate 298,414 of NW_004955514.1, forward strand.
ACACCATTTGTGTCACCATTTGGCGAAAGCTAGGGTTAGAACTGCAGAAGACAGTAGTGGTTGCTAGGGTTCAGTGTCTGGCCAGGACAGGAGCACCTGTGGTGATGTCCTGCCCCTTCACCATGGACATGAACACACAGCTGCAGTGTAAGGTCAAGTGCAGGTGCGCACACAGAGCCTGAAGTAAACAGGGTGAGTGGGCAGGTTTCACCAATGTCACATCATGCTGTGGAGTCTGCAAGACGTCATTCTGCGGGCTGGCAGAGACAGCAGGGCCTCTCTGTGCTGTTTCTTACATCTTTGTGTGAATCCACGATTATCTCAAAGAAGCATAATGGTAAGAAATCCCACAGAATGGGAATTCCACTCATTCAGTGTGGCAGTTTTGTTTAAATCTCAACAAGCATCTCTAACACAAGCCTGAGCAGCTGGAGTTTTGAATCCAGGCCTAGGGACATGGGCGGATGCATATACCACACACAGCCCCAGTGCCTGGCACACCTTTGGACATCCCAGTCTCCAGGTGTCCTCTGTGGACCACGCAAGTCACCTGGCATCTCTTGGAAAATGACCTTCAAAGGCTTGGTTATATCTGGTCCCCTCCTATGTCTAAACCTGTTTTAGTGTCTTCATTTCCTTTTTTAAAAATTAAATATGGTCTCAGCACAAATTAACATGAGTCCCTGTGTTCTATTCAAAGCCAGGGAGTTGAGGGTGGAAGGTGAGGACACTGTCCTGGGAAATGCCAGGGATAATAACCTCCCATGAGGTGACAGTCAGGGGCCCATCCTGTTTATTTGCTTGTCTTTTATCTGCTCCTCCCAAAGAATGCCAAGAATGCAAGGGCAGGAGTCTATTCTCCAGGAATGCCTGGATCAGGACTGGATGACTTAAGGTCCTGGGTAAGAACAAAGGGGTAAGTGGAAGCCTTTTGCCTCAGGCTACTCTATGACAGGCCTGCCAGGCAGGCTCCACCTGTGTGCCCACACTCCCCTCATACACCTGTTGACCATCCTGGGCTGTCTGGCTCCAGCAGCACAGCATATCTCCCTCCATGCAGGGATGACCCGCCCCTCTTCCTCTGGATTAGATGCTAAAAGCCCAGTACAACACCTCACAGCACAGGCCAAGTCAGCACAGAAAGATCCAGACTCCAAAAACAGGAGACAACTGTACTCTCAAGGATACGGAAGGGATCGAGTGATGGACACCACTCACAAACCTGTGGCTACGTTTTGATTGGCCAAGGGAGGTGATCACTATCACCTTTGGTCCAGTAGCCCGAACAGAGTGGGCCCTGGTGCCCTCCTCATCCCCTCCAGTCCAGCACAGGGGCCCATATGAACCCCAAAATTGAGGCAGCCAGTGTCTGCAGCCAGCTTGCTGTCCCCACTAAGGACTCCACGGGTCCCTCTGTCCCTGCCCTCAAACCTGGTCATCTCAGAAAGAGGCTCAAGGAGGTGGTTTCCTCATTTGTGTCTGTGGTGTGAAGTAGGCAATGTTTTATGTATCTGTGGTGTAAGACAGGATCAAATGCATGTCTAATTTTTTGTGTAGGGTCTGACACTCTTCTGTGTTGTGTATGCGCCTAGAATAAGACTGGTATCTGGTGTAAATTCTTGCACTATGTTAGGCTATGGGTTTTGGTGTGTGGCCTAAGCTGATGTTTAATTTTTTGGTGATGTTTAATATATGGTGAGAGATAAGTCTATGTCTTGTGTACATATGTGGTGTACAGTGGTTATCTATTTTTTGTCCGTGTGGGACAAAACAGGCATCTAGTTTTTTTGTGACTGGGCAAATGTAACAGGTTTGTACTGCACACATGCACATGCCGGGGGGGGGGGTAAAGTGGAATCAGAGCCTGGAAGGGCCTGGGAGTCTGCTCTCTCATGACTGTACTGACCTACAACCATTTTACATGTGTACACAAACAGGAGACATGAGACCTCCGGGTCAGAGACAAAGCAGCAGCCAGCCTCGTGCTGCCCCTCAGCCATCCCAAAGATACAGGTGGTCCTGATGCATGCCAGGTGTGTGTGTTAGTATCTTTGTTTATTGCCAAATGTTTCATTTTATGGATATACCACATTTTAATTTATCAGCTGATACACATTTAGGTGTTTCCACATTGGGGCTACCAGCACTGCTATTCTGACTTACTACATACCCGGTTCTGCATAGACCTCTGCTTTCATTTCTCCTGGCTCTATGCCTAGGAGTGTGATTGTGGACTTATATGTTAACTTCACATTTAACCTTTTTAGGAACTGAAAATTGTCCAATACCATTGTATACCCCACAACCTCATGAGAGTCCCAGTTTCTCTGCATTCTCACCCAAAGTCATTTTTGCCTCTTTTTAATTAAGGCCATCCTATTGGGTATGAAGAGGTTATGATGTGGACCTCCCCGATGGCTAATGCTGTTACCATCTTTTCATATGCTCATTGGCCATTTGTGTATTTTCTTTGGAAAATTATCTATTCAGATTATTTATTCATTGTAATTGGGTATTCCTCTTTTCATTGCTTAAAAATATTTATTTATTTATTTGCTTATGTATTGTTTTGTTTTGATACAGGATCTTGCTATGTAGCAAAGGCTGGCCCTGAACTCACTTTGTAGCCCAGGCTGGCCTCAAATTTGCCTCAGTCTCCCAAATTCTGGGATTACAGGGGTGTGCCACCACGCCAGCCTATCTTTTCATTGCTGAGTCATGATCCCAGCATTCTGGAAGAAGAATCACAACTGTGAGCCCAGTGTGGGCAACTTAGTGACTCAGCAAATTTTTTTAAAAGGCCTATCTCAAATTTTTTTAAAAGGGCTGGGATGTAGCTCAATGTAAATGCCCTGGGTTCAATCCCCAGTACCAAAAAAAGAAAAAGAAAGGGAAAAAAATCACAAGTTTGAGGTCCACCTGTGTAACTTATTGAGATCCTGTCTCAGTAATTAAAAAAAAAACCAAAGGCCCAGAAACAAAGATCAGTGGTAGAACAGTACCCACCACATGTGAGGCCTGGGGGTCTACCCCAGTAACCTGTCAAAAAGCCCCTTGCACCCCAGAACCCTCTTAATCCCTTTTGTTCATGGTGTCTTTTGTTTTCAATTAGCAATAATCACACCACAGATAAACCTCACTGGCTATGATACTGCCATTGTGCAAAGCTCATGGCGTCTTTTGAAACAGGGAAATTTCTAATTTTGACAAAACCCAGTTCATTTGTCTTGGTTACTTGTATGTATCTTAGATGTCATGTCAAACCACTGCCTCATCCAAGGTCAAGAAGATTTATGACTATATTTTTTGTTCTAATGCAGAAATGTTTCCACAGTTTTACCTTCTATGTTTAGGTCTTTGATTCATTTGAGTTAGCTTTTGTAAGTGGTGGATGGTAGGAGTTTCATTCTTTTGTACAGGAATATTAGGTTTTTCCAGAAACATTTGTCAAAAAGCAATGTTTTTCTCCATTGAATCCTGTTGATACCCTTCAAAACCCATTGGCTGTGGATGCGAGGGCTTATTCTGCTGTTGATCCATGTGTCCATCCATCATCATACCAGTGCCACACCACCAACCCTATAGCCATGCTGTAAGTTTTGAAATCAGGAAGTGGGCCTGTGCCAATTTTGTAAGATCGTTTGGCTATTCTGGGTCCCTTGAATTGCCATAGGAACTTTAGGGTCAAATTTCAATTTATTGTCAGTTTCTGCAAAGAAGCCAGTTGGCCCTTTGGTATGGACTGTGCTGAATCTCATTTTGCGGAATACGGGATCTTAACCATGATGTCTCCCCCTCTATGCACCTGAGAAATCTTCCCATTTATTTAGGTCCACTTTAGTTTATTTCACTAATGTTTTGTAGTTTTCAGAATATAAGTTTTAGCTTTCATACATTAATTTGCTTTTTTAAATTAATAGGCTTTATTTTGAGCAATTTTTGGTTTACAGAAAAATTAATCAGAGTACAGTTCCCACATACTGCCCATCTCCTGCCCCACTCCTCTTTCCCTTGTCATTTACACTTTGTAACAGTGTAGAGCATTTGCCTCAATTGATGAACTGATATTGATACACCCTTATTAAATAAAATCCGCAGGTCTTCGGAGGAGGGGTTAAAACAAGGTCTCATTATGTAGCCCAGGCTGACCTAGAACTCAAAACAACCCTTCTACCTTAGCCTGCCAGGTGCTGGGATTACAGGTATGCACCACCTTGCTGGCTAAAATCCCTTTTTGTTGTAGGATGCACTTTGTCTGGATTAGTTTGACTCTAAGGAAGATGCTAGCCTTTCCTCCACTTCCTTTTCAACCGACTGTCTCCCTTGAATACCTTTTTTCCCTGTAGAATGGCCTGTGGCAAAAACAGTCCCTCACCCTGGGTTTTTGCTTACAACCCAGGACGCCTGTTCCCGTCTTGCATTTCCCACAGATGGATAAGACACCCAGTCATGGTCTAAAGGATGAAGAGTGCAGAGTGTGCAGTTGGGACTCAGATCAGGACTCTATCTGGGAGAGCATCTGAGGTGAGAAAGGGGAAGTGTGTGAGATGGAAAGGCAGCGCAGCTGGGCTGCTCCTGCAGGAAGTTTTGGCTGTAGCTTCCCCTCTGCCTTGCCAGAGAAGGTGTGACAGGAGGCAGTCAGGGGCAGCTCTTGGCTCCTGGGATGCCAGGGCAGATGGGGTGCTGAGCCTCTGTGCACCTGGATCCAGGCGGGGTTTCTGGCAAGACTTCCCCTGAGGGTGCTGTGACGTTTGCTTCCATAAGAGGCACACAGAGCTGACCATGTGTCTCTGGTGATGCTGGTGTCACTGATGGGCGCCACCCACAGCCATGACTTCATGTCGCTATTTCAATTCCATTATTTCTTCTTCACTTAATGCTGTATCATTCACGGAGAAACCTTCACCCATGCAGCCTGTGGTCACCCAGAGACAGAGTCTGTATGAGAAGATAAACAACTGGCTTTCTCCACTAACAGTTTTTCTTGAGGAGCTAGTTCCTCCAAATCCTACAATGCCCTCTGACTGGGTTTTTTTTTTTTTTTTTTTTTGGTTTTTCTCCGGTACCGGGAACCGAACTCACGACCTTGCGCTTGCCAGGCAGGCGCTTTGCCGCTGAGCTAAATCCCCAGCCCCTGACTGGGTTTTTTAACTGCATGGCACGTTTGTATTTGCCCCTGTGGACGTTTTGTTCTACTGCTGCTCCTAGCCTTGTGCCAGCCTGTGCCTGTGTTGTTGGTGAGCCTTCGCGGCAGTATCTATCTTTTCACCTGATCCTCCGCGTTCCAGAGGGTCCAGCACATGGTCCGCAACAGCTAACACTGTGTTACCCTGGCCCCTGTTTCTAGGACAAGTGGGTAACCAGCCTCTCCCTACAGACCATGCTCCTCTTCTTGACCAGGGACATTATTGCCTACTTCCCTGCACACGCTCCCTGTCTGCATCTCAGCAGACATTCCTGTGCAGTTCTAGACAGAGCTAAGTTACCTGGAAATACTTTGATCCCTTCCATCCCTCCTGACTGTATCAGGCTGGCCAGAGCAGCCTAGTTTACTATCCATCTCTGGAAGCATGCTGGCTGCCCGTGGGCCATGAGGGCTTCCTGGGTCAGTGGGCACACAAGGACCCCCAGCTGTCCCAGACTGTGCCCCCTCCATGTGGGTGTTCTTTCCTAGCCCTGGCAGTTTCCATGCATGTTCAGCTGTGCTGTGCTGACGGGCTGGGACCTTCATGGGTCTCTGGAGCTCTCATCCAGGTGGCCTCTCCTCTCCAGTCCCCTGCCCTATGGCTCCAGCTATCTGTCCCTAGGGCCTACCTGGTCCCTCTCTCAGGGTTCAAGGCCTTCATTGCCTGGTGTCAAATCTGAAAATCATGATTTGTTTGTTGTAGACAAGGTCTTGCTATGTAGTTTAGGCAGGCTTGAACTTACTATGTAGCCCAGGCTGTCCTCGAATTCATGGTGATGCTACTGCCTCAGCCTCTCGAGTACTGAAAATCATGATTTTATCTGTTTTGTCCAGTGTATCAGTTGCTTGGGAGAGAGGGTGTAATGCTCAGCTTTCTTACCACTGGGACAAAATACCTGACACCCACAATTTAAGGAAGGGTTTCAGAGGCCCCAGTCCGGGGTTGTTGATTCTAAGGCACAAACTGCAGGCAGGAAGATGCTCAACCCTCATAGCCAGAAAGCAGGTGGGGAGGAGCCAGGGACAAGGTCCCACCCCCAGCACCCACCTCCTCTGACCAGGCCCCACCCTCCACAGCAGCTTGGTGGCACCAGACCAGTATAGTACCCCCATGATCCATTTACCTTCCAAAAGCTCCACTTTTGAACACCTGAGACTTTTTTGTTTGTTTGTTTGTTTGTTTGTTTGTTGTTTTTCCAGTACCAGGAATTGAAGTCATGCCCTTGTGCTTGCCAGGCAGGCGCTGTGCTGCTGAGCTAAATCCCCAGCCCCAAACACCTAAGACTTTTGAGGGACATTTCATATTGTTAAGGGGACAAATTCCCAAATTTGAGGGACATTTTATTTTATTTTATTTTTTTTGAGGGACATTTTAGATCAAAGCTGTAACAGGGTGATGAGGACCTTGTGTACATATGCTAATTGTGCAGTAAGGCTAGAGCTTGGCCTCCACCTGGCTCTGTAGTTAGTGCTGTCACCTGAGTTTTGTTTTCCTGCTTGCCACTCTGTATTTTACAGGAGGACTTGAGATTTAAAATTCCTGCTTCTGCTACCGTCTTCCCCAAATCCATAGGCCTTCCAACATAGGCAAACGGACAGCATATTAAATACTAGCCTCGGCAAACCCTCACCCACCCCACTTCTGGACTGTGTCCTGAACCCTGTGCTGAAGGTCACTCTGCAGAGCTTGATGGCATCTGTCCTTTTCCAAGCGTAGGTGCCCAAGATGTGGGAGTTTCATCACTTATCCAACTGATTGCACCTAGGGGTCAGGTGGACCGGTTTCAGTTTTTTCTCTTATAAATCATGCTGCAGTTACGGTCTTGTGCCTGCATCATTTTTGTATTTGGGACACATCCCACTTGAAGACTGCTGCTGGGCCAAAGGCTCAATGCTCCATTTCACTTGCTGGATACTGCCCAGCTCCCTCCACTAGCAACAGCAACTGAGTCCTGTCTCCTGACAATCTCGCCAGTGTGGCAAGGGTTTTCTTGCCAGTGTGGTAAGATTCTTCCCAGCACAGCAATGCAAGGGCCCACTGGCTAGGAGAGCACTGAGGCACACTGTGGGGGCAGGGAGCAGCTGGGCCACAGCCTGGAGGTAATCCCTGGTGTGTCAGAGAGCACCAGGAGAGGCCCTGGGGCAAGGAGTGAGCTACACACAGCCTGAAGGCAAGGGTTAGGGCTGGGTTTTATGGGAGTCACTGTTTTATGTTGAAAGTGGCTTTGGGGGCCCGAGTAGCTGAGCTCTGATGAATAAGTTCCTGGCCACTGTGGTGCAAGGGCAAGAGGAAAGGAGAAGAACTTCCCAGAGTCCCATCCTCAGTGCCGGCAGGTGGGCCCCCTGGGTAGGTAACAGCCTCCAGGCAAAGCCAGGAGTTTCAATGTGGAGTGGAATTCTCTAACCATATCCCAGCAGAGGGATGGCTGGACACAAGATCTGGGTTTAGGGTCAAGGTTTGAAGTGCTGCTGGCTAATGTGATTACAGGGAGGAGGAGCTGGCAGCCCAGATGCTGGTCTCCATACTCCTCCTGGAGGGACCCTAGACCTGCAGTGAATTTTGGACATGGTCTCACCTGATGTCCATAAAGCCTATGTGCACCCAAGTGGCCAGGGATCTGTCTGTCTACCAAGCCAGAGGACTTCTTAGGGTCACTCTGCACTCAGGCCTAGGCTGCTCCATCTGTGTCTCTTGCTGTCCCAACACTAACACTTCACCTCTCTGGTTCCAGGCAAGCCTCCTTCCCAGAGACTGAAAGGGCTGCTGGGCTCCCGCAAAGGGCAGCCGCTCCCTTGGCCCAGGGCCCTCCTGCCAACTGCGCCTCCCATCAGCATTACCGTGAGAGCTCTCAGCCTGAAAAGAGCAGCCTCTTGGCCTCAGCTCTCTGCAACAGAGGCCCAGCTCGTTGCCTCCATGCATTTTCTGCCTGCCTTCCTTGAGCCCACCACCCACCGTGTACCCACGTCCAAGGCTTCTGGAGGCCCACAGCCCATTCTCGTACCCTTTTCCCCAGGCCATAGCTAAGGCCTGTGGTCCCCTGCCCATGGCTGGCTGCTCCTGGACTCCAGACTTCACGTGGGGGGTCACTTTGGCGACCATCATTTTCAGATGTTACAAACTTAGGAACTTCACAGAACCGCCTCATCCTCGTGGGACCCCGTTCCTGGGGCTCATAGCTGTCCCGCGGGGCCAGCGAACCCTCCTCGGCCCCGCCCCCCGGAGATCCACTCCAGCTCACCACTGTCTCCAAGGACAACACACATTCATTTTTCCCTGTTGTCCCTCACTCGGCGTGGACATCCGGGTCGGGGCTCACAGCTCGAGGTTGCACAAGCATCCGTCTGCCCGCGGTGCTCAGCTCACCTGCCTGGTCCCCGGGATGGAGAGGATGCCATAACCTGACGGCTTCCGTTGAGGAACCTCGCCTCAGGTCCAGCCCCGGGTCCAAGGCGAAGGCCCCCAAGTCTCGGGTCCGGCTCCAGCTCGTTCGCCGGGTGCCCGCGAGGCTGGTCCGGGTGACCGCCCCCGCCCCCGCGCCCGATCTGGTTCCAGACCACGCCCCTCTCGTCCCCGCCCCACCCCTGTGTGATCTCGCTGCCGGGTTCCTCCCCGCCCATCGCGCCCCACCAACTCCCTCTTTTTGGTGGCGCGCTGTCCCCATGCGCCTGCGCCCTCTGGCCCCACCCCGGGCCCGCCCCCTCCAGGCCCCGCCCCCACCCGACCGCCGGGTGGGAGCCGAGCTGCACACTGCGCATGCTCCAACCGCGGCGCCCCCGACACAGCGCTCGGCTCGGCTCGGGCATTTCCGCCTCTTTGTTTTAAACTCCGGACGGCTTTTTTCTCCTCCTCTTGGGGGGGACCCGGAGGGAGCGGCGCCCCCTCCCTCTCCCGGCGAGCCCCCGCGTGCGCCCGCTCGCCCGCCGCCTGAGACTCAGGTCAGTGAGCCCGCCCCGCCCGGCCTG
>NW_004955514.1:307661-334436 GCF_000276665.1 Chinchilla lanigera
CGGCCTCGGCCCGGGTCCGGCGGAAGGCTGCGAGCCCGGAGCCCCTCGGCGGGCAGGCGGGCAGGCGGGAGGCGGGACCTCGGGAGGGCACGACCGGGGCGGGCAGGACCCCGGACCAGGCAGGACCCGGCCAGGCTGGACCCGGAATAACCTGGACCCGGGCTGGGCAGGACCCCGAGCAGGCGTGAAGTGGGGTTATGGAGTACTCTGGGCTGCACCTCAGGAGGGCAGGACTTCGGAAGGGCCAGGGAGCACCCTAGGAAGGGAGAACCCAGGGACAGGCTGGACCCGGACCAGGCAGGAGCTGGGGAGGCCCCCTCGCCACGAAGGGCCGTCCCTGGGACTGGTCAGGACCCACAAAGTGCTGGGACCCCGGAACAGGTCTCTGCGAGGGGCTGAGACCTCGGGATAGGTCAGCGTGGAGGGTCAAGCCTGGGGCCCTTGGGAAGTGTCATCGAGCAGGGCCGGACCTGAGCACTGGTTAGGGCCCAGAGCATACCAAGACTACTGAGGGCGTCCAAGTCAAGATAGGTCACAGAAGGGACAGGATCCCAGGACTGTAACCCAGGAGGGCTGGACCTGGGACGAGCCGTGGAGAGGTTGACACTCCGGGACAAGCCCACTGGGAGAACTGGGACACCAGAGCTAGCCCTGGCACAGTCCCCTGAGCACTTTTGGGACCCTGAGCCAGGCTTTTTGTCCCTGGGAGGCTGGCAGTCTGAGATTACACTATGAGGAAGGCTCCTGACATAGTCATATTCCTGGTTACCAGGATCCAGTGTGTCTCCTGGGGTAAGGGTCCTGGCAAGGAGAGCTCTGAGATAGGCCCTGGGCATGGAGGCCAGGGTCTGAACTGCTAGATCTAAGAGGGCACTGAAGATGCCCAGAGTCTGCACAGCTGGCCACCTGGACCCCCTTGCTGTCCCACAGGCTCAGGCATGTGGGATCCTGGTCACCTGAACCCCACAGGTTCAAAACCTACCCTCAAAACCTTGAGTACCCCGACATCATGAACTTCTGGGTTGGCTCTACAGACCTAAAGTAGGTACTTGGGCAGGGATCTGGGGCCAGCTGCAAGGCAAGGTCAGGCTTGTCCTGACTGTAAGGACTCAAGGGCCCAGAGTGCCCTGTTTAGGGCTGCATGGTGCCCAAACCCAGGAAGTTTCTTCCTGCCTGCTCTGTGCCCCTTCTGCTGGGCCGTGAGTTTCACCTGCCTCTGCCTCAGTCGGTATCCAGCACCTTCACCCTCCTGCCTGCCCTACCCCACAGGGTCTAGGGAGCACTCAGTGTCAGGGAACTCCCAGGGTAAGCAGGAAGAGGGGTCCAAGCTTGGGCAGATGACCCAGGGCTTGTAGAGTGGAGGACTAGGCTGCAGGCTGGCAAGTTGGCACCTTGACTTCGCTCTGACCCGAAGGGGAAGGAAGAGAAAGCATTAGTGGATCTTAGGGAGCAGTCTTTGTTTCTCTGAAAACTTTAAAGTGGCGTTTTATGTAGAGTGTGTCTGTGTTTTCCTTTGGTTTACAAGTGGTCACGGAAAGAAAAGTAGGAGGAGATTGAATGCTGCATGAGGTATTAAGAATTCACAGAGTGCTGCTCTTGATGATGGTGGGCAGACCTTGTGGGATGTGTTTCCAGAAAGCGGAACCCACAGGACAAGGCCTTGCCCAGCCCAGTGCCCAGAGTGGTCTGCCATGGTCATCGAGGAGGTCCGCTGATGGGCTAGTGGACACCAAGCAGAGCAGTGAAGGGCAGCCTGGGCTCATGCAGAGCTCATCAGGAGTTGGCAGTAGGGTGAGACCTGAGTCTGAAGCTCTGGCTCTCTGGACTCCCCAGAGACCCTTGAACCAGTAGGTTCTGGGTTTTCTTCTTAGTTCCTCAAGAGAAACAACTTTATTTATTTTTGTTTGTTTTTTGAGACAGGGTCTCACTATATAGTCCAGACTGGCCTTGAACTCACTATGTAGCCCAGCTTGGTCTCAAACTTGTGGCGATCTTACTGTCTCTCGAGTGCTGAGATTACAGATGTGCACCACTACACCCAATGAGAAACCACTTTAGATTCCATGGCACTGTCAACCAAATGGTGCCCCTGAGTGGGCCAGCCTAGGAGTTTGTATTTCAAGATGTAACCACACTTGAGGAACTTTTATGCTATTGCTTACTTCTGATCTATCTTTCTTTCTTTGACATCTTTTACTGTTTGTTTAACTTAATTTGCTTTGTGAAATTTTGGAAGAGACTTGAAATACTGGGTATGAGTTTAGGTTTGATTAGGCTCTTTATTTTCCTCTTAGTGGATTTTTTTTTTTTTTTTTTTTTTTTTTTTTTTTTTTTTTGTCTTTTTGAGACAGGGTCTTGCTGTGCAGTTCAGGCTGACCTTGAGCTCACTTTGTAGCCCAGGCTGGTCTCGAACTTGAAATGATCCTCCTGCCTCAGCCTCCTGAATACTGGGATTATAGACATGGCCCATCTTAGTGGAATTTAAAGGTGTGAGTAGTGTGGAGTGGTTGTATGCATATTGCAGTGGAATAAATCACCCTAAGATTTGGTGCCCTTAGCCAGCACCAACTATCACCCTGCATGCTCTGATCTAGTAGGTCACCATGCATTCTGTGTAGGTCAAGGACCCAGGCCTGACCAAGTAGATTACCGTGCAGTCTGAGACAGGGGCCCAGGCCTGGCTAGCTAGGCAGGTCATCCTATAGTCTCTGTGATTCAGGGCCCAGGGCCTGACCTGGTGGGTCACCCTACAGCAGTCCCTGTGGGTAGGGCCCTAGGGTTCTGGCTGAGTGCCTCATCTGAGGTCTCCAAGGGCAGCATGCCGGTCCAGGCTCCTTTCCACAGCTGTCAGCTAAAGACCACAGTTTCTCTTCCTGGAGCCTCTCAGAGGCAGCCAAGGGGGAATAAGTGACAGAGCAAGACAGTGACAGGAAGGAAGTCAGGCTTCACAACCTAATCTAGGTGTGGGCCCTATCACTTTGCTGAATTCTCTTTCTTAGAAGTGGGACCCATGGCTCCAGTGAAGAGGGGTAGAGACCTCACGGGGTAAGCACACTGGAAGGAGGGTGGGGTTTGCAGTAGTGTTGTAAGCCTGGCTTTTGTCAGGCTGGAGATGCTACATGGCCCGCACCCATGCTGCGAGCAAGTCAAGAGTGTATATAGAGCGGTATGTTCCAGTGGCCCTACTGGTTGAAGCGTGCGTTCCTGAGACTGCTGTTACAGCAGAGATCATTTTCATGTGTGGACACTGATACAAATGAGGGAAGATAAATTACAAATAAAAAAGATATCTAGGATTAACTGACCACTGAGAATACCATGGTAAGCCGCAAGACCTCTCCAGACTGAAGTAGGGGTATGTGGTGCTGGGTCCTGTGACCCTAGGCCAGGGTCGTCTAATGTTATTCCTGCCACCTATGTGTCTCAAAAACTGATCTTTAAGAATTTTTTTCTTAACCATTTTTAATATGTGGAGAAAGTGTTTTTCCTAGTACTTTTTACTTTGTGCAGTTGGTTATATATGTTCACTTTGAAATAATGCACAAGACATAAGATCCTGAAAAGTTTGGGGTATTTGTGCTTCTCAGAGCATGATGCTACAGAAACCTTCTGTGGCAAGAGCCCCTCTACCTGACCAGCTCCTCCAAAGAGATCCCGGGCCCAGCACCGCCCTCCCCGACCTCTGGGAAGGGGTGTAGTCCAGGGCACCCACCCTCTTCCCTGCTGTAGACCTTGGGAAGACTCCACTGCAAGATCATAGGGCTGCTGGGGTGAGGAAGGGATCCTTTGCCATGCCTGGAATTGTTCTTTAGACTGTTTGATTTGGATTATAAAGCAAGATTTGTTTGGGTCTATTCTGTTGCTGTTTATTCAGTGGCAGGATTTGTTTCATTTACAGCCTTATTTGCTTGATGTTCAGAGTTAGATATAAAGTTGCAGGTGTGTTTTTTCTTTTCTTTTGAAATATGTCCACCCTTATGGAAAGTTCCCTGTTGTCTTACTATCAGCCTTATCTTCTTTTTTGTGACTCAAACTCAGGACCTTGCGCTTGCCAGGCAGGCGCTTGTGCCACTGAGCTATATCCCTGGCCCACTGTCAGTCTTTTAATACCTGTGGTTAATGTTGTGAAAATGCTGCACAATTCATTGTGCTTCAGAAACTGGAGCGATTTCTCAATTCCACAAGTTGATGGTTTGTCATTAAATTTTTAAAATGTAGGGTCCTTAAAAACAATAACAGAATAGTTTTCTGATCTACTAGAACCAAATCATGAGAGCCAGAGGCCCAGGAGCGGCTGTGAGTGCTGTCCCAGCACTCCTGCGGAGCCACCAGTACACCAGGAAACTTCCAGTTGCCGGAGTTTGCCTTTATTGGCCCATGGTGAGGCCAATTTGCTTTTTTGAAGAGAAACTATAGTGTTTAGGTAAATGTAGAAGGTGGAAGTTAATTGATTTTTTTGGAAATGCATTGGTATTTGCTTGACTTTGCTATCTTAATAGCAAACCCCAGATGTTTACCAAGCGCACAAAGAGTAGAAAGGTATCCACAGATGCCTCAAAGCCCATTTATACTAAGAGTCCTCTGTGGGTCTTGTAGAGCCTCATGGAGTCCTGTGGGCCCAAGAGTGCTGGGTAGGTCTCATGAGGCCTTAGGTGTCCCATGTGTCATGCTCTGTCTCCTGGTTCCTGAGCAGGCCTGGCCAAATTAGGTGCTGTGTGACACATTGCAACTAAACTGATTATGACCAGTACCCACTGTGGCTCTGCTCTGAAGACCATGTGTGTATTGCCTGATTTGATTGCTAAAGCCATCAGAAGCTGGGGCATTGTGGCACATGCCTATAATCCCAGCACTCAGGAGGCTGAGATGAGAAGAGCATTGTGAGTTTGAGGCAGCCTGGGCTACAAAGTGAGCTCAAGGCCAGTCTGAACTACACGGTGAGACCTGGTCTCAAAAAAGACAAAAAAGTAAATAAAAAAATAAAGCCATCAGAATGCTCCCTGATCATTCCCTTACCCACATATGGGAATGGGGAAAGGCACTGGCATGCCAGGAGGCTGGGGCAGAGAAGGCTAAGCCTTTTTTGTTTATTTCAAGGAACTATTTTACTTTTTTATTCAGATGTTTACAAGAAATAAAACACAGAAAAGCTGAAAGAATTGTACAGTGAGCATTGGGTGTTTTCTGAATGTGCCCCCCAAAAAGCTCACAGATCAAAACCCTAATCCCCACATAGTGATATTACAAGTGGGCCTTTGGGAGCTCTGCCCTCATGAACAGGATGAGTGCCTTACAAAAGACACCCAGGCCCCTTCCCTCACAGAAGCACCTGAAGCAGCCTTCAGCCCTGAAAAATTTGTTTCTGCTGTTCATGAGCTACCAAGTTTAGGGTGTTTTGTAGTAACAACCCAGACAGATGAGAAAGGTCCCTAACACCTGCTCCCGGAAACAGTTTTCCATTTGTATATTTGCTGCATTTTTTCTTGACACATCTTTTCACTATTGTGAAGTCTTAGAGGAGCTGCATACAGTGTGGTGACACATGAGGTAACTTAGGGTCTGAGACAGTAACAGGAAGAAGTTGGGCAAATGTGTCACTACCTTAGCTAGTTTCTAGCCAGATCTTTTGAGCAAATATTTCTCAGCATTTTACCTGAGTCAGATATGTCAGGTCTAGCCATAAAGGACCATGTTTAATGAGTCCTGAGTCCTGGTGTGGGATGGTGTCCTTCCCTACCACCTCCATGCTCAGGAGTCCTGGCATAGGACTGCATTTGTCCATCCTGACTGTGCTCAGAGTGTCCTCATGGGGGACATTGTCTTGTCCCTCCTGGCCATATAAAGTCAGGTGGCATTTGGAGGAGCCATTGTGTGTGGAGTGTTTCTGTTCTGTGATGTGTTGGGCCCAAGGCAGCCCTGGCTGGTGATTTTCTGAGAGGCCTGATTCTCCTTCCAGTACAGTTTGCTACCAGGAAAGGACTCGGCACCCTGAGTAGGGAAGAAGTAAAGGGGTGAGTCCAGGCCCCCAACAGGCCTCCTTCCCATGGTGGCCAGGGCAACATATGGGGTGCCATCTGCCCTCGAAGCCTGGAGACTCCCTGGGGGCTGGACCTGGAAGGACAGATCTCAGCATAAGCCTATGATTTGTAGGCATAGCACAGACAGGGCATGCTGCCGGTTTTGCAGGGAAGGTTTTAATCACCATAGGCAAGTTTGCCATGAGAGGGCTGACCACAGGCTTCCCGGGGGACAACCATCTTGGGACATTTCCCATCATTAGCCATGGGAGGAACCTGCAAGGCTCCTGGGGACACAGGCAAGAGAGAGGTGGCAGTCAGGTTCTCGTCGGTGTGTGCCAGTGGCTCCCTCGTGTTGGCCACAAAAGAGGAAGATGCTGTTGTCACAGCAGAGCATGGTGCCAATGTGTATGCATCACTGGGACCAGAGAGCACAGTCCTGCCTCCAGGACCAGCAGGATAGCAATGGCCAGTACAGGTAGAGGCCTATGACTTGCTGTTTTCTTTGTAAAGAGACTCATGTGTGTGTGTGTGTGTGTGTGTGTGTGTGTGTGTGTGTGTGTGTTTGGTACTAGAGATTGAACCCAGGGCAGTCACACTGAGTTACAACCCTGGTCCTTTTTGTTCAGTTTTGTCTTGGACAGATTCTTACTAAATTGCCCAGGCTGGACTTGAACTTGGCAGTGCTCCTGCTTCAGCTCCCCTGGGTGTTGGGATAACAAGTGTGTACCACCATGCCCAGCTCTGTTTTTATGTTATTCTTAGAAACTCTAGTGCTGGGATAGTGCTGACCTGGGCTCTGGGGACCAGCTTGGAGTGTGATAGGTGGTACTGTAGGCGTTCACTCTGATAAGTGTCACTTGCCCAGGCCTTGGCCTGACCTCAGGCTTGTCACCCACTTTAATGACAGTATCTTGTCAAATTGAGTTTCTGTGACTGTTCTTGTCTCCCAAGGCTTTGTAAGGTTTAGCTGTGGAGCACGACTTGTGGTTTCCAATACTGAGCAGGACCAGGATGATTAGGCAAGTTTAATTTTTCCGTTTTTAATTTTCACATACCTTTCTGTGGTAAATTAGGGCCTATGACCAGTTGTGGACCAGACTCAAGGCTTGCAGACCGAGCCCAGTGAGGAGCCCTTGAGCACATCTGCCTGTCTAGGGAGCAGGATGGAACTCTGGGGCCCAGTGCCACAGTAGGATTCTGCTCTTATTTGCCTACAAGAATCATGAAGTGAACCAGACAAGGTAGCACATGCCTTTAATACCAGCACTATAGGAGGCTGAGGCAGGAAGATTGCAAGTGAGAGCCCAACCTGGGCAACTCGGTGACTTAGTGTGACCCTATCTCATAATAAACACCTACTACTGCAATTAAAAAAAAACACGATATAAGGCCTCCCTCATTCTTGTACCTAGTCAAGAAACAGACGTGCACACAGTGTGTGTGCATCCTGGGGACCCACCTTGTAGCATCTTCCCACAGTAGGTAAGGACAGTGGGGACCACTGGGAACCCTCTGTGTTTTCACCCAGTCTGTGGCTTTTTCTCAGTTTCTGGTGTTTTTCAGTAATCCAGTGAACTTGTTTTTTAATGAAGCTGATTGCTCTTTATTTTCTGTTGTACAAGTCTCCTTGCCGGAGATCAAACGTCATTTTCCTTAGTATCTTCCCTGTCTGCATCCACATGGGGACGGGAGGTGCTGGCTACCAAGCAGGGGTTCAGTGGTCTTGTCTAGTTTACCCACTAAGGATGCTGCATGCTGCCCTGTTTAAATTGTTGGGTATTCTTTTCCAGGAAGCACATCCATACATGCTGCAGTCCACCAGCCTAGCACTGACTTAAGAGTCCTCCAAACCTAGCCAACCTGGCCTGACAAGGCTTTGGGAAGCCCTGTGTCCTGGGGACGTCCCTGTGTGGTCTTCTGTGTGCAGCTTCACTTGTGGATGTCCTCCCCGCTCACTCTACCTGCCCAGGCTGTGGCCGGGGGGGGCATCATCATCACTTGCTGTCTGTTGGTAGGCCCTATGTGTGTTCCTGCCAGGGACTCCTATGCTAAGGCTGCTTGGATGTCCTATACAAGTCTACCAGCAGTTGTGTGTAGTAGTGAGGGCTTCCTCACAGAACTTTTGTTTGGTTAAAAATAATTCCTTCTAGTCTTGGTATAAGAATTTTTAAGCCGGGCATGGTGGCACATGTCTGTGATCCCAGCACTTGGCAGGCTGAGGCAGGAAGATTGAGGCAAGCCTAAACTACACAGCAAGACCCTGTTTCAAAAAACCAAAAAAAAGGGGATTTAAAAAATCATGAACAGCAGTGGATTTTATCACATGATTTTTATGTGTCGGTTGAGAAGAGGGTGTTTTTCTCCTTTAATCTTTAGTTGTAAGTGACATTTTTTCCTTACATGGCTCACTCCTGTGTTGTAGGGATAAACCTCACCTGGTGAGATGGCCTTGGCTGTTGTGTGTTTGCCAGATGAGGGAGGCTGATACTCTGCTCAGGCTTGGGCTGGTCTGTAATCTTCCTTCCAGCTTCAACCAATCAGGGTTTGGTGTATGTGGAGTTAGTCTTGTGAAGTAAGTTGGAAATCCTGTCTTTGTTTTTTCTTTCTTTTTTGAGACAGGGTCTCGCTATGCAGTTCAGGCTGGCCTTGAGCTCACTTTGTAGCCCAGGCTGGTCTTGAACTTGCAATGATCCTCCTGCATCAGCCTCCCAGGCATGCGCCACCATGCCCGGCTCAGAAATCCTGTCTTTGGCTTTGAGGTTTGTTTGTTTGTTTGTTTGTTTTTTAAATCCCGGTGCTGGAAAGCAAACCTAGGACCTCAAACATGCTAGGTAAGTGCCACACCTCCCAAAATGAGCTACACCCCCGCCCAGAAATACTTTCATTGTTGTTGTTCAAAGAGTGGTTTGTTCTTATGTTGGGAGGACCCGCCTTGGAGACTTCTACGCCTGCAGTGTTCTTTGAAGGACATTTTATAACTACTTCCTCAGCCTCTATAGCAGGCAATGAATGGGTTTTCTCTGGTTGTCCCAATTTATTTGGATTACCTTTTTTTTAGCAGTCTATCAATTTCATATATGTTTCTATTATTATTGGCATAAAGGTGTTCTTAGTGCTGTTTATGCTCGGTGTCCTGGCCAAGTGTCGGCACTGCAGCCTGGTAGTGCTCTTCCTCCCAGCTTGATTAGCAATTGCCACCTCTGATGTACTAGGTGATTTACCTGCGTGAGGTGCTGTCTCTGTGAGGTGTGTGGCACTCAGGTCAGAAGCCCATAACTGGACTGCTCCACATGGAACCACAGGCCACAATTTAACAAAAATTAAATACAATTAAAACTTTGCTGCCACAACCACCTTTTGAGCACTAGCATTCACCTATGCTTGGAGGCTGCTGTCTGGGGCAGGGGACAGTTCAGGACAGGCCTGGCTGTAAGCGGCTCATCTGCTCATCTTCTGAACTCATCCTATGATATGGCTGTTGGTCCTGGGAAGACAAGCTTTTCCTTACTGTCTTTTTTGGTGAAAGTTACCTAAGCTTCAAGATTGGTTGCTAAAAAATGCAGCTGTGGAAGAACTTGAAGGGTAGGAATGTCCATGTGGGCACCGGAGGACAGTCCTGGATATGCATGCTAGGACTGCTTGCTTCTGAACTGCCCACATCCCTGTGTCATCCTGGAGCCCTGGGCCTTTTCCCAGCAGAGCCCTGGAGGGTGGCTTGGGGGATGACACCTAGAGAGCCCAGTGAGGCTCCAGGGCTCCCTCACAGTGTAGCAGCCCCCACATGTCTGGTCCAGGAGGCAGAGTCCCTGCATGGTCATTCAGGTCTAGACCCTATGTCACATTGCCAGGGGTGCCCTAGCCATACCCCTGCCCTATTGTTGCTGTCGGCCATGGGTGCTGTGAACGCACACTCACTGTCCTCGTCCTCATCCTCTGAGCCCCAGTGCTGGGCCAGGGCCCACAGAGTCTTCAGCAAACATTCGCTGAGTGGATGGGATATCTGTGACTTGGAGAGAAGATGGCTCAGTCTGGATGTGAGGATGCAGAAATCACAGGCTTCACATGAATCCAGTAATGACGTTTGCCACTTTCTGCCCCTCCCCAGGCCCTGCACCCTGGTCTCCCCTGGGTGACTCTGGGGGGGCCCCATCCTACCTTCAAGGGCCCCAGAGAAGTATGTGTGTTGGAGCCCCTCCTCCCTCTCAGACCTGTATCTCTGCTCATCATTTCTGATAGCTTCTGGGCTGGCCAGGGTTTGGGGACACCAGGCTGTGTCTCTGTGATAGGGCCTCCTTCTTCACTAGGCTAATTCTGATTTCCCTTGGCCTGTTTTACACAAGTAAAGGAGCAGGCATGCTTCACTAAGCAAGATGCAGAACTGCGGGTGGGTATCTTGTGTCCTCCTGCAGTGACACCTGCTGTTTCCCCACAGGCTTCACGATGTAGCAGGGACTCCAGCTCCCCTTGCAGGTGAGTGCAGGGCAGCGCCTTCCTTCCCACAGTGGCCAGGAGTTGATGTGCTGTGCCAAGCACGGTGTTGGGTGCAAGTATCAGTGCCATGAAGAAGGTCGGGAAGCATCATCTCCAAGCACTGGCTGGAGTTCTTTGTAGGTGGTTTTCCTCTCCATGTTTTAGATAGGGCTGAGGAATCATCTCAGCACTCCAGAGGGAGGGGCTGGGTGGCAGGGTTGTCCGGGGGCCACATCAGTGCTGTGACCAAAGCTAACAGTGTTGTTTTTCTGCTAGAAAATGGAAAGAGAGCAAGGGCCAGAAGGAAGGTGCAGAAGTGAACCACAGAGCAGCGTGAGGAGGGATCATCACATCTGCATGGTGGCCTGAAGCCTCCATGCCAGGGCGGGAGGAGGAACACGCAGTCATCCAGAGGAGGTGAGGGCCAGGTTGGGACCCCATGCACTGGGCTTGCTGTCCAGGGGAGGCCAAGGGAGGCTCTGTCCACTGGACTTAACCACTTAAGGGAGGCAAGGTGGCTCCATATGCAGGGTCTCTCCTGTGTGTGGGTTTTGTGTTGCTGCTGAGTGCTCACTGTGTCCCTGAGATGCCTTTCGGTGCTCTTGACCAGGCAGCCCTGCCCCAGCCCCTTCCATCCCCACTGCTTGAGTGGGCTCTGCCCTCTGCTGGTTGTCCCAGCAATGCAACTCTCTATTCGCAGCTCGAGTCCCTTCTCTGCATAACGTCCCCTGCCACTGAGCCTGCCTAGCCCACCCTCAGTGGGATGGGAGGAGGGTATGGGAACAGAGAGGCCAGGGCAGGGTGCATCCCCCATGGCTGCAGTGTACCAAGGGGACTGTCATGCCAATCCAACATGATGGTTACTGTGGACTGTGTCCTTCAGCTGCAGAAGTGGGTTCAATGCAAGCAACTTACATGTGTTGTGCTGAAGCCATTGCCATTCCTGGGCCTTAGACAGCACATTTAGCAGCAATTGGATGTTGCTAGTTAGTGTACGTATTTCTCCTACAGAAGCCAAAGATGTTGACCAGAAAGATCAAGCTCTGGGACATAAACGCCCATATCACCTGCCGCCTGTGCAGCGGGTACCTCATCGACGCCACGACAGTGACTGAGTGCCTGCACACATGTAAGTGTGATTGCTACTCCAGCCAGCCCCATGGTCTTGGGGGCAGCTCTCCTGTTTCCCAGCAGTTTCAGCCCAGGTATGAGGGCTGGGAAAATTACTTCAAACTAAAAATGCTATGACAGTTCTCTAGAGTGAGGCTTCCTTAGGAGAACTGAATGCAGGAAGCAGGCCTTCTGTGGTCAGCACATCAGTTCCTGAGAGAAATGGTGTTCATGCGTGGCAGGGAGACATGGCTGTGTCTTAAGTTGGAGTAAAGTCCTCGCATCTGTCGGATAGAGGGATCTGCTGATTCTTCTCACGTCTGATTGTCTGTTCTCTCTGGGCCCTCAGTTTGTGTGGGAACAGCAGGTGGATGCTGTGATCACCTGGAGGCATGGCTCTGTTGACAGAGATTATGCACCAGGTGACTTCCTGGAGTACCTTGTCAAAGTGAACTCGAAGTACAGATGACTTCCAGTTTTGTACTTTCCCTGTAGGAAATACTTGCACATTTTGACTTTAAAGTTAGTTGTATTGGTAGAAGCTGGCAGGCATACCTTATTTTAGGTGATTTTCATTGTTATTTACCTCTTTTTTCTGCACAAAGAAAATATAATCTTTTAGGTCAACTTAGTGGAAAATTTTAATGTAGCTATATTCTGGTGGCCTCACAGCCCCTTACCCTCTGTTTGTTGCCTCCTCACTGTCCCCTTCCCATGCAGTCCCCAAGCCTAGGTCAGGTTGGGATGGGGCGCTGGCATCTAGGCACATTCAGAGCCTGCATATGGGAACTGGGGCCTTGTGTGGGGACGGCTGGGTGTGCTGTGGGTGAGGTAGAATGTGCTCCTAGCTCCTGCAAGGCTCAGTGAGTGAGGGTGCCAACCCTGTCTCCATATGACCCCTCACCTGGGTGCACTGACAGTCTGCAGGAGCTGCCTGGTGAAATACCTAGAGGAGAACAACACCTGCCCCACCTGCAGGATTGTGATCCATCAGAGTCACCCGCTACAGTACATTGGGTGAGTGCCCCAGCTGCAAGGATGCTTACAGCCACTGCATACTGCATGCTGCCCAGATGGCAGTGGGTAAGAACTGGGCCCCAGGGGAATTTCAGGGCTGCGCTGAACTGACTGCATTAGGTTAGAAGCAAAAGATGGTCCTGGACCCACCTTTGTGCAGATCAGCATGGCCTTGGGTGAGGGGCAGGCCATAGAGCTGAAGGGTTGCCCAGTAGATTTTCAGGATGGAGACTGCTCTAAGGAAATGAAATTCCTCCATGCCACTCAAGGGAGAAGTCTGGAGACAGGCTTTGGAGGCAAGCTTCTTACTCTGGAGTTGTATAAGGCATCACACATGGCCTAGGGGCACATGGACAATACAGGATCCCCAGGGAGCAGGGACCCCAGTTACAAGTGGGAGCAACCAGCTCTCAACAGCCCTCTTGCTTCCAGACAGCACTGTTGGGTACTGTTCTCCAGCTTTCCTTATTGTGACCAGCATGCCTTTCCTTGTGCCCTGATTCCTCCATGAGTCTCTTGCTCACACTGGCATCTCTGGGAGAAGCTCCATGGCCAGTGTGCCCTGCAGGGTGGACATCGAGAGGTGTCCAATGGCTATTGATTAGTGCCACCCACACCCAGGGTTGGGCACCCTTAATCTCAGCATCGCATCCTTAACCCCAACAACACACACCCTAGATTCAGCCCCCTTTGAGACTCCCCACCTATGACTACATGAGGCTTTGGGGGGGCATCTAGTTATGAGCCATAACCTGCAGCATTATTTGAAATGTTTGTAAGCAGCTAGAACCTAAATTAAACAATGAATTAATTTAGGTCATAGATAACTTTTGGCATCAGACATTTTTATTTCTTTTTTTTTTTTTTTTTTTTTGGTCTTTTTTTGAGATAGGGTCTTGTTATACAGTTCAGGCTGGCCTTGAGCTCACTTTGTAGCTCAGGCTGGCCTCGAACTCAAAATGATCCTCTTCCTGCCTCAGCCTCCCGAGTGCTGGGAAGAAAAATTCCACCCAAATTTGAAGTTTGTGATTCAGAAGTTTGGGTTAAATGGGAAATGTGTGAGAATTATAGAATGAACATGCTGGCTGACTCCACTTGTCCGTTTCTTTGCAGTCATGACAGAACCATGCAGGACATTGTTTACAAGTTGGTGCCAGGCCTCCAGGAAGGTAAGTGTCAAAACCTCCTCAGCCTAGGGTCAAAATTGGGGATGTGGTCTTGGCGCTGTCCCTGTCTCATGTGTCTGTGCACTTACCTCATACATCTTGTCTGGATTTTCCAGTGTCTTTCCAGGATGCGTAGGCTCCTTTGAAGGCTCTTTCAGTCCTGGGAAAAGGCAGAGGATACCTTGAAATAAAATACAAGGCGTAACAAAATGCTTGTGATAAGAGCTTTAAATGCAAGTGCCAGCGTGCACACCTGAGAAGCCCCTGTGCTATGTCCTCCATTGGCAGCTCCCCCTTGTGTTCCTTTGTGTCCCAACAATAACGATTCTTTAAAACAATCCCCTATGGCACAAGAAAGTTGTAGTGACTCCTTAATGGCAAGTGTTGTAGTCAGGGTTTGCAAGGGGAACAATTCAGGACACATAATTTATAGGATTATTTTATAATAGTCACCCAAAGAGTCATATAAAAAGAGAGTACAGGAAATCTGTCTACACATGAAAGACTCAAAGAATCCAGCTGATGCCTTGGATTCCACAGCAATGTTGCATGAGTCCAGCTGAAGAACTAGAGCCCGTGACAATGCCTCGTGAAAGTCTGTTACAAGGATTTGTGCTGGGAAGGCCCAGAGGTCAGTGGTGGAAGCTAGAAAGTCTGTGCCAGCAGATGAAGGATCTGTGCTAGCAAGCAAGGGGTTCTGCACTGGAGCCAGAAAGTAACACTCAAAGACCAGAGCTCCCCCACAAAAATACCACAGCCATCCTCAGTGACAACGAGGTCCCAAGCTCCTCTGATGATGAGAACAGCCAAGTTCATAACAGGAAAGCCAGCATGACATGCTCCTCCAGGAGAACCAACAGACCCAGCAGCTCCCAACAGCTACTAAACTTCTTCCTCTAGTTCTGCCTCTTCTGCTGCCAGCAACAATCCTCAAATGCCCCCCACAACCCAGCACCACACTGATTCAGTTCAGCTGGGTGTTACAAGGTGATTGTCAGTCCACACAGCAAATATCCATCATATTGACATTGCTGGTTGTCTATGAGTACTATGTCTTTGGTTTTGGTTGTTTCCATCAGGATCCACATAAGACCTGTGCCCAGGATGGACCCCCAGGCCTACTGGCCCCTTTTGGCTCTGTCTGTACCTTGTCCCAGAGTGCCCCCATGTCCTGTGAGTTGGTAGAATTGGCAGTGCATCCAGGTCAGCTGTGGCCTGTGTTTTCAGCAAGCCTACCTCTAGGTGGGTTTCCACCCTGGGTGGGTGTTACCTGCTACTGAGGTGACAGATGTCACTATGTCATTCATCTGTACCAGGTGGCAGGCAGCGCTGTTCTTGTCCTGCTGTTGTTCTTCCTCCATTTCTTAGTTGGAATGCATCCATAAAATTGTGTCCCTGTTTGGTTTCCCTGAGGTTTCCATGGAAACCAATGAGTGCCTTCCTAGCCTCTCTAGCCACCAGGTCATGTGTTCTCAGTTGGTAGGAACGCATTGTTGTCTTTTCGATGCGGAATCCTCGTGTGTGTCTGTTGGGCATCTCAGGTTGGGTCAAGGTCCCCATAGTGCCCCTGGTGGTCTTGGGTGGCCACAGCTCTTGGTGCATGAGTGGTCCTGTGCGTTTCCTCCAAGCCCTGGCCTCTCACTGCAGTAGGCAGTGCTCTCCGTAGGCTGCAGCCTAGAGTGCTCTGTGGCTCTGTCCTGAGCCATTTCTGTTGAGTGAGGTAGTGCAGAGAGAATGACTTCGACACCTTGTTGCTCCTGGATGCCTTGGCTTCTGTCCATACACCAAGTCCCATCCAGTGTGGATGCTGACTGCACTGAAGTTGGAGAAATTGAGGGTCAGAGAGTTAGAGTTCTGAGTTCACACTTCCTGTTCATGGAGACCCAAGACTGCATGCCATTCTATGGACTGGCATGAACTCTCAGTTCCTTGTGGCTCTTTAGGAATGCACCTCTAAATCTGAAACCCTAACAGCGTGGCTGTTCTCTTAGTGAAGGCCATCTGTGATGTGTTGGGCTTCTTTTCTGAGCAGTTGTAAGTCTCATTTTTCATGCCAGAGGCTCTTTTTGGCCTCCAGATAGCTTAGGACACACTTCACTATGAGTGTGCAGTGAGGTGCAGAGCTCAACCTTGAGTACCACAGTCCTTTCCAGCTCCACCTCCCATCCCACAGGTGATGGTGGCTCCATTGGGGTCTTACTTGGGGTCTTGCAAGTGATGGGTACGAGGTGTGTTTGTTTTTGTTTCTTCATGCTGTTGCGGTATTTTAAAAGCTGCTTTTCAGAGGTAAATGTATCTGGTCAACCACTCCTCAACACCAAAGCATCACCTCCCCTTTTCCCACATGCTGCTCAGGGCCTGCTGCATCCATGTATATACCATGGGATTGTGGAGCATTCACCAGTCCTCTGCTGATGGCTGTTTACCATGTTTGTCATCCTTTGCTTTTGTTTGTTTGGTTGGTTAGTTTTGGTTTTTTGAGACAAAGTCACACTATGTTGCTCTGGCTGGCCTTGAACTCCCTGTGTAGTCCAGGCTGGGCTTAAACTTAGGACAGTCCTCTTGCCCTCAGCCTCCTAAGTGCTAGAATTAAAGGCGTGCACCACCACATCCAGCATCTTCTACTTTTAAAGACAAGGCATTCTCTTGTGGACTCCAGTTAAAGTACCTGTTGGTTTTATTTGTGAAAAAGGTTTATTGTGAAAAAGGTTTGCTAGACAAAAATACCTACATTTTTCTTTCTTTCTGTGAAAGAAAGAAAGATGAATTTATTGTGAAATTGTGAAAAAGGTTTGCTAGACAAAAATACCTACATTTTTAGGTGAAAAAGGTTTGCTAGACAAACCTTTCACCATCCGATTTTTAGGTGAAAAAGGTTTGCTAGACAAAAATACCTACATTTTTCTTTCTTTCTGGGCCCTACTTTTGCTGGCAGCCACCCATGGAGCACATCTGCCCTGCTGCCTGCAGTTACATGGCACATGAGCACAGGATGTTTTCTACATGGTTGGATAAAAACCAAAGAATATTGTGTAATTGTGAAAATTTTATGAAATTTTACAGTTCATGAATATAGTAATATGTTGGTTCACGAATGGTTCTATTTGCCAACAGTTCAGCTCATAAACAGAAGCATTCAGCAAAACTTTGCTTCTGTTTGTGAACTTCATATCGGATGGTGAATACAACCTTGGCCATCTTCCCCAGAGTTGTACAACGAATTAAGTTTGTGAACCAAGGCACACTGTAGTTTCATTGGAACACAGCCACAATCATTTGCCAGTTTCTTGTCTACCCTGTCCCTTCTGTGGCAGTAGGTCTGCCCCCTTAGCACACTACAAACCTTAGCCTGTTAAGCACCTTGGGTCCACACTCTGTCAAGACTTAGCATTACCAGTCCACACCTGTCATGTCCAAACAGAAAGAGGAGGAAGTGGGCTGCAGGTGTCGGGCCTTCTTGCTACTGAGGTTGCTGTCCAGAGACAGACAGTACAGCATTCTCAGCCCACAGAAAACAGTATCTGAACAAAAGTGAAAATTTAAAACAGGATAGTCCATCCCAGCAGAATTTATTACAAAATAAATGAAAATGAAGCTCCAGAGTAGGCCTCTGATTGGCTGTTGTTAGACACAGAAAGAGTTTATTTACTAATAGCCAGTCTTGTGTTTTTGTTTTTTTTTTGAGACAGGGTCTCACTGTATAGTACAGGCTGGCCTCGAACTGATGGGGATTCTCCTGCCTCAGCCTTCTGAGTGCTGGGATTACAGGCACGCATCACCACAACTAGCATAGCCAGTCCGTTAAAGCTTGTTGGACTGCAGCAGCAGAAGAGACTGGTCCAGAGAAAGCACAGTGTTTAGGACTGTTAGTCTCATGAATGATTGGCATGTGATGGAGGAGGATGGAAAAGCAGCATTGGCACTGGGCTTGTGTAGTCAGTGCTGGGTGGGGTGCTGAGGAGCAGCCTCTGGGGTCTTCCTGGACGCCCTGGCAGAGTACACCAAGACCTTCCCAAAGTTTCTAGATAGAAGGAAGGCTGGACAGGTTAGCAAAGCTGGTAAAAATATCAGGCGTTTGAGGCTTGTGGTCCATTTATTAGCAGGTACCTGGTGGAGAATGCTTCAATCTTGTGTGCTGGCCATGATGGTTTTCACTGTTAGACTGCTGCTGGCCACTCCTATTGCCATGGCTATCTTTGGAGCTCTGAATTTCTGTCAGAGTTAGAAACTGTCCTAACTTCTCCATCACATGAATTTCAGTGACTTAGCAGTGAGCGTGTGTGTGTGTGTGTGTGTGTCTGTCTGTCTGTCTACTTTTTTCTGTTCACTTTGAGCTACGGGTAGAGGTTGGCATTTCTCTAAATGAGAAGCAGCACTTTAACCACTATTGTAAAACCCTGAATGGCCCTGGAGATTGGTTTTGCTGAAGACTTGACTGTGTTTCTGAGGGAAGTCAGTCTAATCATAAGGCAAAACAACACTGCAGAGTATGGAAAGTCACTTCAACAACTAACACTGCTTGACTCACATACTGTCCAGCAGCTTGTGTCAGTCAGCTTTCTGTTGCTATGGCAGGGTACCTGAGTTACTCTGCTTATAATGACAAACTACTTATTTTGGGTCAGAGTTTTGGGGGAGTCAGTCAATGGCCCCATGTCAAGGCAGCCACCACGGCAGCGTGTGGAGCTCAAAACTGCTTACCTTATGTTCAGGAAGCAAAGGAGCAAACAAGAAGGGCTGGGGTTCCACCTTCCCCTCAAGGGCACACCCCCAGTGATCTAAGACCTGTTGCTCGGCCCCCACTTAAAGGTCCTACCGTGTTCTGACATCACCATCTTGGGCACCAAGTCTCCAACATGGGCTAGGGGGAGCAAATCTGAACCACAACTTCCATAGAGCCTCCTAAGCCCTTGCAAGTTAGGGAGAGAGGTAAGATCTACACCCTTGCCCAGATTGTAGCAGATCTATTCAAGGTGTAGCTACTGACCCAGAGATATTTTGGATGTTGATAGAAGTGCAGAGAAAGCTTCCATATTTCAGAATCCATTTAATTTTCCAGTGGAGGGGCTTCCACCTGACCTTCAAGGAGAAATGATTAATCTGCAGCTTAATGATTTGATGGAGTATAAATACCGAGAATTCCAGAGCATCCCACAAGTGCATGCAATATGACAACTCAACATTGTATCCCTCAGGCAGATGTCAGTGCCTCCATGTGGAAAGAAATTTTCAAGAGATGATATATGTAAAATTTCAGGACAGATAAACACTCACATGTCCAGTGAGTTTCAGTAGGAGGCATTAACTTGTAATTCCAACTGGACAAGTGTTATCCCCCAAAAAAGATTCCATTCATCTTGTTCCAAAAAACTATCCTTGATTGTCATTGCTGTATTTTGAACTTCATCAATAGAAAATTTGGGGTATCAGTTTCTGCCCTGTCACCAACCTTCTGTGCAAAACCTCAGTTCTGCCCGCTGGCTGCAAGGCCAGCTGTTCAGGTCTTTCCCTTATCAGGGAATGCCTGTGACCCAGACTGGAATCCCACGATCTGCTGGCTGGGTCAGTAAACCTGGGCTTGCTTTTGGTCCCTGGAGCTCAGCCTCTCACCACCACATGGATGCTTGTCATAGCCTATGGACACCTCCATCAGGCTGGCCCAGTGGGATGAACAGTTTACCAGGAGTGGTATGTGGTCTCAGATGCCTTTTCTGCATCTGTCTAAATGGTCGTATGGATCTCACAAATGCTAGGGAAGTGCTCCACCACTGAGCTATATCCTCATCCCTATGTTTTTAAAATTCATTTGGAGACAAGGATCTTGATAAGTTGCCCAGCTGACCCTCAAACTTGTCTCTACCTGCCTCAGGCCCCTGTGTAGCTGGAATTACAGGCCTGTACCATGCCCCCAGCTTTCAGTTTCTTAGTATAGACGACAGTGGTGGCAAACCTATGGCATGTGTGCCACAACTGACTGTTCATTATCATTGAACACCTGAAAGGTTCGCCATCATTGGTGTAGGATGTCAGTAGTGGAGCCCAGCTGGTTGTGTGTTGCCGTCTCTTTTTCATAGCAGTGCATCAAAGAATGTGCCCCTGGGCAGCAAGTACACTCCGTGTTATTCACTGCCAGTAGCTGCAGTGTTCTGTTGCTGAATGATCCACGCATGGATGACACCTGTGCTGGTTTTATTTCGCCAGTGTGCTCTCCTGGCAGCAAGTAAAGCATGGCTGGGAAGGCCGAGTGAGGAGCCACTGCTGTAGCAGCTGTGCCTATTCTCAGACGCAATATTTCAGTTGTTTCTGATTTTTTGGTGTATCTTAGTTACATTTCTCTCATTGCTGAAACAAAATACCTGACACTCAAAGTGGGAAAGGCTTATTAGCTAACAGTTTGTAGAGGTTTAAGTCCATAATTGGCTGGCTCCCAGGCAGGGTGGCATTGGAGAGAAGACAGTTCATGGGGGGCAGAAGGTAGCAAAGCAAGCAAGGGTCAATTATAGCTCTTTCTAGGCCTTACATTTTATCCAGGCTACTTAGGGAGGGCAGCACTCACATCCTTACTCCTAGTGCCCTTGAGCCTAGCATTGCACCGTGAATCAATTCCAGCATTGATTCCAGCATCCACACACTCTAGATCCAGCCGCCTCTGAAAAAGCCCCACCTATAACTGCATGAGCTTTGGGAGACATCTAGACACAAGCTGTGACATAGTGTTACATGTAAGGCTTCAGCAAATATGTATTTACCTGGGTATTTTGGGGATTACTAGCAGTAGAATTTTTGTGTCAAATCTACAGTATTTTAGATGTATCAGAAGTAGCCCCAGTTTAATGTTTATGCACCTGACATTGAGTATTGTTATTTTTGCTATCTTTATGCTTTTTATTGATAGGTAAAAGGTAAAGAAGTAAGCATTAAACAAGGTGTCAGCACTGAGGCTTCCACCCGCAGTGGTCCCCTCTGAGGCTTCGCCAGCCAGCCTCCTGCTTCATTCAGAGCTGCTTGCTGTGCAGTGTGTACCAGAGCACTTTTCTAGCTAACCCCTTTGCTGTCTTGCCAGAGTCTGCACAGCTCTCCTTGCAGAGCTGTCCCCTCTGTGTTGCTCATAGCCTTATACCCTTGTTCCTGCACTGCCACTGTGTAGGGCTGGCTGTGCCCAGGCTATCTTGGGGCTGTGGTCTGTAGGAGAGAACAAATATGTAGATAAAAAGTTTAATAAAGCAGGACATGGTGGTGCATGCAGGTCTGTAATCCCAGCTACTCAGAAAGTTGCAGGAGCACCAAAAGTTGAGGCCAGCCCAGACAACTCAGAACCTGTCTCAAAATAAAATTTGAAAATGCAGCTGGGGGTATAGCTCACTGGTAGGGTGCCCCTCCTGGGTTCAGTCCCCCAGTACCACATACACACACACACACACACTCACACACACAGAGAAAGTGTAACAAAAAGTTTCTTAGTCATCTATGCATAAATTATTTTTCACAGAGCAATTTATAGGTCAGTGGTTTGAGTAGTTATTTTAATCTTGCCACCTGAGTGTCCTGAGCAGTAGCCAGTGTCTTTTGCTCCATCACTTGCACCTGCACATTAAAGTTACATGGATAGAAGCCAGGCGTGGTGGCGCACACCTGTAATCCCAGCACTTGGGAGGCTGAGGCAGGAGGATTGTTGTGAGTTCGAGACAAGCCTAGGCTGCAAAGTGAGCTCAAGGCCAGCCTGCACTGCATAGTGAGACCCTGTCTCAAAAGGACAAAAAAAAAAAAGTTACATGGGTAGAAACACTTCCTAAACGTTGAAGTTTGGTGTGGTGGTGCATGCCTGTAATCCCAACGCTGAGGGAGGCTGAGACAAGAAGATTGCAAGTTTGAGCCTAGCTTGGGCATCTTAGTGACTTAGTGAGACCCTGTTTTAAAATAAAAAATGAGCTAGGGATGTAGCTCAGTGCAAAGCCCCTTGGTCCAATGCTTAGTCCAGCAAAAAAAAATTAAAATTAAAAAAATAATTTTTTATAAGTCAGTAGCTGTTTTTGTCTTACAAAATCCATCCTTCCCTGGGATCTGCAGGGTGCTAGCCTGGTCTTGCTGTCCAGCTCCAGAGGGCTCAGTTCATGCCTGTGCTTGGAAGCTCCTCTGGTCCAGCTAGCAGGAGCACATGCTGGCCACCTCAGAACCAGCCAAGCTACCCTAAAAGCCGGGTAACAGAGACAAAAAGGAGATGGACAGATTCCACAGGAAATTCTGTCCATCTGCTTCTTCCCTTGGACTATGGTGCTGTGACTGCTGGCCATAGACACCAGGGGGCACTGTTAACCCACTGCTGGCAGACATGGACACCATCTTGTCTGCCCTGCAGGTAGGTTGTGAGCACCCACAAGCCTGACTCACAGGTACAGGGTTTTGGGATGAGGTGGCAGCTCTAGACACCCCTCCTCCCCAGCAGACCCTTGCCAGGCAGCTCAGAGCTGTTGCTTGATCTGGCTGCAGAGACGATGGGGGACAGGCAGCTAGTCTGGATTGCTAGGCTGCACTGGGGGTACACAAGGCACCTGAGTCCTCCAGCAGTTGCCTGTTGTCTGCAGTGATGTCTGAGGGTCTGTAACAGGTGGGCGAGGAGGTTGCCATCATAGTCCTGTGAGGGTCCCCAGCAGGTCCAAAGCCTATCTGTCCACTCTAGGTTCTCACACTGAGTACCAGCATCTCATCTCAGTGTTCCTACAAGCCTGAGGTATGGGTACTTGTGCACCATGTTGGACCCAAGTGTTTACATTGTCCTTCTTTTCATACTGGTAGCAGCCTTCAAACTCCATAACCCAAACCTACAGCCTCCTTTGTGTGATATTTGCGAATAGAGCTTTACTACAATTCTTTGTCCACTGAAAATTAAAGATTAATAGTTTTTTCAAGTATATGTTTGCATTACACAGTTATTACATTTATCACAGGGAGTTGGTACATGTATATAACACATTGTCTGTTAATTTTTAATAGCGGAAATGAGAAAACAGAGGGAGTTCTATCACAAGTTGGGCATGGAGGTGCCAGGCGACATCAAGGGGGAGGCATGCTCTGCAAAACAGCACTTGGATCCCCGGAATGGTGAGTGGCCCACAGTGCTGCATGAATTACAGCAGCTGGCTTATCAGGCTTCTCATAGGTTCATACTTCAGTGGTTTCACCAGAAAGGAACAGATCTGTGGTTCAGGGGGGTTCTTTCTTTATCATGGTGCACACCCAGGAGTGTGACATGGAGAACAAGAGGTCCCAGGAAGTGCCTGGAGATCAGGTGGAAAGCAGAGGGCAGGGAGCATAGCACCTATGGAAGAAGTAGTGGAAGGTAGGCTAGTAAGATTTTAACTCTGCTTACTTTTTTTTGTTTGGTTTGGTTTTTTTCCGGTACCAGGAATTGAACTCACAACCTTACACTTGCCAGGCAGGCGCTGTGCCACTGAGCTAAATCCCCAGCCCCTGCTTACTTTATTATAATATGGCACAGTAATGATTTGGTTTTGGCATAAAGTTAATAGTACTTTCAGATCTGTATGTATTATAAATTATTCAAATCTTTGAGGTCTGGTGTTTTTCAATTGGAATCACATAAGTTCCTAAGAAATTTAGACCATATCAGATCTGACACATGCCTGTAATCCCATCACTCATAAGGCTGAGGCAGAAGGATCACAAATTTGAGCCCTACCTGGACAATTTAACAAGACTCTGTCACAAAAATTAAATTAAGAAATAAATTTAAATAAAGAAATAAATTGGGCTGGGATATGGTTCAGCACAAAGGCCCTAGGATCAATCGCTAGAGCTATACATACAAAAAAAAAAATCTTGTTAGGAATGTAGCTCAGTGGTAGATTGCTTGCCTAGCATACACAAGGCCCTGAGTTCAGTCCCTTAGTACCACAAGAAAAAAAAGAAAGAAAAGAAAAAGTCTTTAGATTTCTTTGTTAGTCTGAGATGAGAGAGGACCTTGGCCACTACCACTGGGAGAGTTGGCTGCCAGGTCTTGGGGAATGCCAGGCCAGGGAGGGCAAGGGGCCCTTGGGTGATGTCTGGGAATTGGAGCATCTGGTCTTGACTACTATTAGTGTAATAAGGTTGCAGGAGTAAAGTGTTCCAGGGAGGGGCTGCTGTGGTGAGCACTGCATGGTTCTGGGAGCTGTCTGCTCCTCTCACCAGTGTCAGTACTTTAGTATCCCCCAGACATCCACTGACAAGCCCACCTTGCCCAGGTTAGCCTCAGGCAGCCTTGAGGCGTTCTGAGAGACTTGTAGTGTAGCTCTGACACTCAGTGGGCTTCTCATGTCCACTCTTGGGAGGGTAGATGGTGATGCATTTAGAGAGTATGCTAGTTTCTTAAATAGTATAACATTTTAGGCTACATAATACATAATAATTTTAGGCTACATAATATAACATTTTAGGCTACATAATAATGAGTATCCCTATCCAGAATATTTGAGGGCAGGTGTAGACATGAATTCATTTGTGTTTCACATGCATTTTACACTCCCTAAAGGTATATTTTCACATTATTTTTGGTGCACCTGTGTTGAACTACAGCAAGTCACATAGTCAGGTGTGGAAGTTTCTCCTTATAACTCAAAATGTTTTAGATTTTGGAGCACTTAGGATTTTGGATTAGGGGTGCTCAACCTACACCCTATTTTCTGCTTATTATGCTAAAAGGTGAAACCAAAGCAGATGACAGTTCAAGCAAAGAGACGGCAGAAGAGAGACAGGAAGAAGACAACGACTACCACAGGAGTGATGAGCAGGTGGGTCCTCTGTGTGCACATCCCAGCACTGTTCTGCTGTATGCTTGCTGCAGTGTTTCAGGAAACCAAAGACAGAAGCCACAGAGCTTTCTACCACAGGAGTCACTAGCAGAAGGGTCCTCTGTGTGCACATCCCAGCACTGTTCTGCTCCATGCTTGCTGCAGTTTCAGGAAACCAAAGGTGATGTTCCAAAGCTTTCTTCCTCTGAGCTCCTCACTTGATCTTTCTTTAAATTACCAAAGTGCTAGGCTGGGGATTTAGCTCAGCGGCACAGCGCCTGCCTGGCAAGCGCAAGGTCGTGAGTTCAATTCCCGGCACCAGAAAAAAAATAAATTACCAAAGTGCTATGCATGGACTAAAACACTTCAGACATAAAAAATTATAGACAAACTCAGGTTCATTTTCTTCAGCCTAGCTATAAACATGTTTTCACTGTTCAAGACTCGGTCCCTTGTCTACTGGGAGCTTTCGTGTGCATTTACAAATTTCAGGAGAACAGTGGACCTCAGCAGCACAGTGGAAGGAAGCAAGCACATAATGCTGAGGACTCTGTTCATGCCCCATGTGCCACATTACCAGGTGAAAAAGGAAACAAGACCAGCAGAGGCACTGTGGAAGGATCTCATGAAATTCCATACTCCTGTCTGTAGAATTCCCTAAAGCAGTTCATACTTCATGATGAAACAATCATTGTCTCATTAAAATAAGGAATAAGAAAATATCACAAGCAGTTATGAGTTTGGAGGACTTAGCCCTTGTCATGGGGAAAGAAAAATGAGACACACGTGGGGGTTGGGGATTTAGCTCAGCTGCACAGTGTCTGGCTGGTAAGCTCAAGGTCATGAGTTTGATTCCCAGAACCGTTGGGGGGGGGTGGTGACATTTGCCAGGTGTGGTGGTGCACGCCTGTAATCCCAGCACTGGGGAGGCTGAGGCAGGAGGATTGTTGTGAGTTCAAGGCCAGCCTAGGCTACAAAGTGAGCTCAACGCTAGCCTGAACTGCATAGGAAAACCCTGTCTCAAAAAAAAAAAAAAAAAAGAGACACACATGAGAGCAAAAATTGCTGTTATTCTCAGGTAATGTTGTCTTACATAGAACCTGAGATAATGAGCTGAAAAATGGTTAAAGCTCATTTCACTCTGTGGGTCATGAGATCAACATGAGGACTGGTAGCTGTGAGGAGTGGGTGGGGAGCTGTGTCAGAAGTTTGCTGAATGTTCCTGGGAGAAAGGCTGGTACGAGATGCCGATACCTTTGAACTGGCCTCATGGCATGGTCCTAGCAGGTGGCTAGAAATGACCTCACAGGAAGGTGGATGTGCAGAACAGTTCTGAGATCTCTGTAGAAATCAGGACTAGGCTTAGTCCTATCATAAGACGTAGTAACCACAACAGTGTTTCAGGCCAGAGTAGTCAAATCTTTGTTTTTAGTTTTCTGATTCTGCGCGGCCAGCAACACCCAGAACCAAAGAAACAGGGACAGGTCTGTGCACATGTGGGACTTGATGATGGCCTTGCTTGCCAGTGAAAGGGTGGCTCTGACTGACCTACAGGCAGCAAGAGCAAAGATCACCTTGAGCTGCTTCTGAGTCTAGGTGACAGAGGCATTATCTCTGGGTGGCTTGGAGGACCCCTCAAATGATACCTCTAAGTCAGGTGGACCTGCCCTGCTGGCTTCTCTGCTTGCTGGAGTGGTGGTGTTCATCATCTGTGCTCCAACTCTGGGGGCAGCCTGAGACGTTGGAGTCTTGCCACTGGCCCATCTTTGTCTCTGGGTATGATTTTCTGTGGGTGGGTATAGAACTGTACATAGTGTTCTCTTCTACTTAATCTTTTTATTTTATTTTATTTTAAAGAGTAAAAGAAGGATAACATAGTAATAGGGGGGCTTACCAAATTACAGACAGAGTGGTAGGAAATTATCAATGGTTGTTTTACATACTGTTATCTACAAGATAGTTTCTCAGGAAAACAAATAGACAAATAATAGTGAGTTACAGACAATAGTGGTAGGTTATTATCAATGGTTGTTGTACTATACTTTGGAATCTTCAAAGTGGTTTCTAAAGAAAATAAATAGAGCTATACATGAGTGACCAATTGAATATTCATTGACTATTCTCAACGGTTGTTGTAGGAAGCACATAGTAATAAACGTACATCCATTTACAAAATAGCATAGGAACAATACAAACATTACAGAG
>NW_004955514.1:335495-378003 GCF_000276665.1 Chinchilla lanigera
TTTTTTTTTTTTTCTTTTTTAGCTTTTTTTAAGTACTTGGTTTCTTGAAGCATATGTGAGGTTCTTCTGGCTTTTCAAAGCT
This sequence comes from Chinchilla lanigera, assembly GCF_000276665.1. Lineage (NCBI taxonomy): Eukaryota > Metazoa > Chordata > Mammalia > Rodentia > Chinchillidae > Chinchilla > Chinchilla lanigera. The sequence goes on from NW_004955514.1 coordinate 335,578, forward strand.
AACCGCTTTCCTTGTGTGTTCACTGTCTCTTCACACATTCAAGGCTGTGTTTCCCTAGTGTCCCTAGTTGCATCCCTCCTGGCTATGTCTCCCAACACTGATAATGGTGCCCTTTGTTTCTGAGAGACTCCAGCACCATCACCTTGCCTTTTTTTTGGTCTTTTTGACAGGGTCTTGCTAAGCAGTTCAGGCTGGCCTTGAGCTCACTTTGTAGCCCAGTCTGGCCTTGAACTCAAAACAGTCCTCCTCCCTCAGCCTCCCAAGTGCTGGGATTATAGGCATGCGCCACCATGCCTGGCCACCTTGCCTTTTTGAACTAGATGTCCAGGTGAGCAGCCTGCTTTGGCTGCCAGTTTGCTGGTCCTTTTTGTCCTCCTCTGATGGCAGTCATTATATGCTGACCTCTGCTTGGAGGTTGAGCTCTTTCTTGTGTCCACTAGTTCAGGTGGGCTGGCGTCCGGCTGTTCTTCCTGTTGCTGATTTTGTCATCTGTGCGGTGGCTCAGCACATGGGCCCTGGAGGCCCATCTGCTCACTTCCTGGCTCTGCCAATAGCCAGCATGTAGCCTTTACAAATTATAACTACTCCTCAGTTTCCCCACTTGTGAAGGGAGAGCGATGGCAGTGATATCTGTCCTAGTTTCTGTGAGTGGCTTCACATTTGCAGCATGTGGAGGTACTGAGCTTATGATGCCAAAGCACAGCAGGCCAGGGAGGGTCTACCAGGTGTCTGCACCTGTCTGTGGGTAGAGCCCCTCAGTGTTATCACTATTGTTCTCTCTGCTCTCTCTGTCATTCTCACAGTTACATTTGTCTGCTCAGTTGTTGGGGTGCACAGCCTTATGGCTGCCCCGCCACACACACACGGCAAGGGCCTTCTCTTTCTCTGCAGTTTTTGAACTTTTCCTGTCATATCTGATACAGACATTGCACCTGCTGCTTTGGTTGCTGCCTCAGTTCTGACCTTTTCTGTGTCATGGCACTCTACATATGTGATATAGAATGTTTTGTTGCTGTTGCTTCTTTTAAACCCATCTCGGGACTCTTTCACTAGGGGAGTTTAGCACACTCATGTCTGTGGTAACTGCTGTCTCACTCTTGGATGTGGGGTATCTTGTTTGTATTCTTGCTTTCCTGTTGACTCCTAGATTGGGTTTTGGTCTCCTCTTTTTCTCCTCCAGTAGTTTGGGAATGTTACATCTTTTTTTTCTTCTAGTGGCTGCTCTTAAGTTTTTAAATGTGCTTAAGCTTACTATTTTAAGTCATTTAAAGTTTTATTCCAGATCATTTTGGGTAATTTTTAGTTTTATTTCCCATTAATTTTATTAAAGAATGTGTGTTCACTTGTGTTTACTCAAGTTTTGACACAATACTAGCAATTATTTAGATTTAATAAGACATTTTGGGTTGGGTGTGGTGGTGCACATCTATAATCCCAGCACTCTGGAGGCTGAGGCAGGAGGATTATTGCAAGTTTGAGACCAGCCTGGGCTACAAAGTGAGCTCAAGGCCAGCCTGAACTGCGTACTGAGACCCTGTCTCAAAAAACAAAAACAACAAAAAAAGAAGTTCTAATTTTTTTATATATTTTGGTTTTTGGAGACAGGGTCTTGCTATGTAGCCCAGACTGGCCTTGAACTCACAGCAATCCTCCTGCCCCAGCCTCTTGAGTGCTGGGATTATGGACATGCAGCACCAACCCCAGCTAAAAGAGGTTTTATAGTTTTGAGGCCTTTTGCTTTATTTTTTCTGTTGTATACTGTTGGATTTGTCCTTTGTCTTCCTCTTAGTGGTCTGTTTTGCTTCCTCACATCATTTGAGAGCAGTACATGGTGGGTAAACACTCTGTACTTGCATGTCAGTATGATCTTTATCGTTTCCCTCACAGTTGAGTAATTTGGACAGATATAGAATTCTAAATTCAAAATAATTTTTCCTTGTAGACTTTCTTTTTTGTTGTTGTTTTCCCAGTACCAGGAATCTAACTCACAACCTTGCACTTGCCAGGCAGGCACCGTGCTGCTGAGCTAAATCTCCAGCCCTGCTTGTAGACTCTCTAAATTACTCAGATGAACTGACTAAATTATACACTTTTAGCACTAAACATGAAAAGCAGAAAATGGAAAACCAGTTGTAGAAGTGCAAGCCACCCCACCTACATCTGCTGCTAACCTGGTGACTTGGTCTGGGTTCTCTGCTGGGTGGGTGGGTGTCCCCTGGCACTATGCAAAGGGTCCTGCCCACTCTCTTGAGCGGGATGGGTATCCATGGGTACCACATGGTGAGTCCTGACCCCATGGACTGTAGCTGGGATCCAGTTCTTTAGTTGGTTCATTAGGAAATTAGGAGGCTCTTACTCACTGTGCTTCTGCATACATAAGCTGTGCTCACCTCTCCATCCTCCTCCCATCTGTCTGAAGAGGTATGGCCACTACCTGACCCCACAGCTTAGCCACTGACCCACAGTTGCTTGTAACCTGAGGAACAAGCTGTGAGTCAACCTTGTTCCTGCCTTGAGGAAAACCAGTTTTGTAAATTGCTGAGCAGTACAAGAATATATCAAAACCAAAAATACATGACGAGGCTTCTGTTTCTCTGTCTTTCAGACAGAAGTGAAATGATGCATCTTCTGTAGAAATACCCCATATAGATCAGTTCCTATGCTTTATAGGTAAATTGTGTCCCTTGTGCTATTCTACTTCTGACTTTGGCCTTCTCTGCACCCTCAACCCCCAGCTTTACCCTGACTTCCTGCATCCAGTTCTTTCCCATAGAGTCACATTCTTAATCTTTGCTTAATCAAAAGGCCATCTGGGCTTTTTGTCTCTCCCATTTTTCTAGGTTGTGAACCTCAGGTCCTTCTAGCACCCTTTAGCCTGGTCCCTCTAGCACCTGGATTTGACAATTCACTCCGAATTCTTCTCGAATCTGTCTGCCAAGAGATGCCTTCCCAGAGTGGCCTCTGCCATCTATACAGTGTCACCTCATTGTGTGTTTACCCATCTAGGCTCTGCCAGGCCAGTGTGAACAGTACTGGGCAGTGACTGGGGAGATGGCATTCTGCCTTCAAGGGGCTTGAAGCTGGTAGAGAGGCTGGGTCATATGCTTTGTGTCAGGGGGCACTGCGTGGGCAACGAAGAAAAGAGAAGGACAAAAGCAGACAGAGCAGGTCTCCCAGGGCTGCCAAATTGGGAAAGGGCAGGGAAGCCTAAGAAGGGCAGGCAGTAAGGTCAAGAAACCCTGTGGCAGGTGAACCCCTTGTTAACCCTTAAGAGGGGAGATGCAGCATGGAGATAAGAGGTTTCAGCACTGACCTGCAGAGTGCTGCATGCCTTGGCTCTGCAGGAGTGGCTGTGGGGTCATAGTGGCCTCAAGCCTGGGCAAATATATGGCAGTCTTGAGCAAGTACAGGAAACACTGAGTTTGGGATATATTTGAAAGCCACCCATGGAAGGTGCTGGTGCACTGGCAATGTATATGCCAAGCCCAGGCTTTGCTTGGCTCCTGCCAGGTAAGCTGGAGCTCATCTTGCTGGCATTCAGTGTGTAGCAACAAGCCACAAAAACAACACAAGTCCTTCTGCAGTTCACTGCATTCAGACAGAATTATACTTCGGAGGTTTTCTTAGATGCATAGTGGGACTTCTGAAGGTCAACCACATACACTGCCCAGTGCCATCCATACTCCGTGTGGCCATGACAGCAAGCTCCATCTTCTTTCAGTGTTCACCCAAGTTCCAGTGGTGCCGAACACTTAGTGTTTGTTGGTTCCTTCACTTAGAAACTCCCTGTTTGTGTTCTTTGTCCACTTTGGCGTTGTGCAGTCCTTTCCTCATCATGTAGGAATGTTCTGCCCTGTCACTGCATTGCAGGCTTCTCTATCCAGTGCTCTTGGCTGTCTTCATGGGCCATTGTTACAGTTCTAAAATGGGATACTGTTAAATTGATGGGTATTTTCTATCTTAAATTCTTTCCCACCCGTCATAAATATGTTCACCCATATTTTTTGGTAAAATATTTTAAAGTTTCGCTTCACAATCAGGCTGTTACGCACTGAACTGGTTTTTTGGGGAGCTGCCATTGCTGTCCTGCTGAAGGTTCACCAAATGACTGCAGCATTTACTCATGGCCCCCCTGACAGCAAGTCTCCACAGGTCTGCTGCCTGCTGCTGTGTGCAGACCACACATACTTCACTGAGTTGCAGTTACTATTTTACCTGAGTTGTGACTGTTAGTAGGGCAAGTATCCTTTCATTGTTCTAATTCAGTATACTAATGGCTAGTACACTGAATTAGAAGAAGGCTGATATAGGAGAATTGCTTGAGCCCAGGAGTTTGAGAACAGTCTGGGAAACACACCCTCAGGTCAGTAAAACAAACAACAACAAAAAAGAAGCACTTTGGTCTTCTACATAAAAATTAGAAACCACTGCTGAGTTGGCTGGACAGTTCCAGTGGAAGTTCTGTAAGTGTTTCTGGAGAATAGGTGAGGCCTTGGTGGAGCCAGAGCCCACCATCAGCTGCTACGCCACCCTCATTGCCTGTCAGTGGGGCATGGCCCGGCCTCAGACTGCATCTTGAAGGTCTCGTGAGCATTCACATCCCATCATACACCTGCTCCACTGCAGGCTGGCAGCTTGCTCGAGTTCCAGCTTCCTTCTGCTTTCTGTGAGGATAGCTTCCGAGGTTCAGGGAACTCGGGCTATCTGTTTGCCTTTGGTTTGGAAGTTCTTGTGGGAATTTGCAGTAGCTGTTGTCTGTTGTCCTTTGGGTTGGAAGCCTAGCAGGCTTCAGGGTCTGTGCATATGGGGTCAGCACAAGCCTAGCAAGGTAGCTTAGCTCAGTGACCCCTGACGCCCACCACCTGGGCTGCCGCACTCAGGGCATGGAGAACAAGGCCTGTGCATGGCTGGCCCTACATGACAGGTTTAGGGTTAGGGTTTGCACCTTGCATCCCTGCTGGGTTTTTTCATTAGTCTTTTTCCTTTAAATCTGCTTTATCTCTAATCTAGTTAGGCCAGCTTTTTTTTTTTTTTTTTTTTTTTTTTTGTCTTTTTGAGACAGGGTCTCTCTATGCAGTTCAGGCTGGCCTTGAGCTCACTTTGTAGCCCAGGCTGGTCTTGAACTCCCAACGATCCTCCTGCCTAAGCCTCCCGAGTGCTGGGATTATAGGCATGCACCACCACACCCATAGGCCAGTTTTCTTTAGGTTAATATTTGCGTGGTGTTTTGGTTTCTTAACTAACCAGCCCAGAAATTGTTTTTTGGGAGACAGGTTCTCACTATACAGTTCAGGCTGGTCTTGACCTCACTTTGTAGCCTAGGCTGGTCTCGAACTCACAGTGGTGTTCTCGCCTCAGCCTCCCAAGTGCTGGGATTACAGGTGTGAACCACCATGCCCAGCTTCCTGTTCTTACATCTTAAAATCTTCTTTCTCTATCTCTTACAATTGTAGACATACACATTTCTTCTATTTCAGTTTTCAGAGCCTGTGCATACTGCCGTCCAGATCTCAGAGGGAGGAGGGCTTCTTCAGCAGGCCTAGAATGGGCTTTTTCTCCAAAGCAGGTTGCCTTTTGCATTGCCAGGCATCCCTGGCTGCTAGGATCCTAGGCTCACTTTTAGCTAATCTGATTGTGTGGATTGAGGTGGACATAACTCTGATCCAGCCGAGCTGTTGTTCATCCAGAACGGAATGCACCGTGCATTGCGGGAACTTGGCTTTGTTCACAACTTCTTCTCTGCTAAGGATTCCTTTCTCTCCATGCAGCTCTAACATGTTGAGCAGCAAAGGCTGAGGCACTGACAAAGGGCACAGGCCATGCCTGTCTCTGCTTTTCTCATAAACCTGTTTGGCACACTCATACCACCCCTGCCACCCCCCTACAGGTGGTGGCCACTCAGGCAGAACACCAAGACCTCAGTGTCCATGAAGAACACAGAACTCTCAGTTACTGTGTGTTAGGAAACTATTGGTGAACGTGTATTGTTCAGAGGGCAGGCAGACACTAAACGGGTTTTAAGAGACCTTGTACAAAGTCATTGAAGTACGATTCTTTCTGCAGTCTGAGTAAAGTGGATGTCCAATTTCAAAGAGGCCAGTGTTCTAGAGTTGAGGTCGGTGGATGCATGCAGGTGGGGACCCTGCTGACAGGCTGCCTTCTCCTCCAGGTGAGCATCTGCCTGGAGTGCAACAGCAGCAAACTGCGGGGCCTAAAACGGAAATGGATCCGCTGCTCAGCCCAGGCCACTGTGCTGCACCTGAAGAAGTTCATCGCCAAGAAGCTTAACCTTTCCTCTTTCAATGAGGTAACCTTGTACTGTGAACATAAACAGTCAAGAGTTGTTCATTTGTGAAAGGAGAGCATTCTAAAAATTATCTGAGATGTATCTGTATAACAACTTTGGAGATTTAATTTGATTTTTGAGACAGGATCTTACTGAGTTGCCCAGGCTGGGCTCAAACCTGAAGTCCTCCAGCCACAGCCTCCCAGAGTGCTGGGATTACAAGCATGCACAACCACACCTGGCTTGTATCTCTGAAAATTTTAATCAGGAAAAAGCCCCTTGATTTTATTTCTGTTTCCTGCCCTTCAAGGTAATACAATAGGAAACAGAAATGAAGAGTAAAACCCCAGAGAATAATTTACTTTAGAACTGGTAGAAAGTTTTCATGATGAGGGGTTCTTTTCTTTAGTTCCATAATTGGCTGGGTGGGTGGATATGGTACTTTGCAGTTTTGATCAGTTACTGAGACTGGAATAGACCTGGAGTGCTGTAGCTGGTGGCAGAGAGTTGTGAACAAGCATGGGCCTCTGGGCACCCTTAGTATTGCCACTCATGTGAAGGTACAGACTGCCAGCAGGAGTTGGCTCGGTGAGAACCCACGCAGGGTCCATGGTTTGAGGTTAGCTTTTACAGCCCCTCAAGCTGCATAGAAAATGGACATAGAAGTGAGAGAGGTCAAGGAGGAGAGAGCCAGGTGTGCCCCATGTTCCAGACAAACTTACAGATGGATGCATCTTGGGAGAAGGGGCCTTTGCAGGTGTAAAGAAATTAAGGCTCTTGAGAAGAAATAATTCTGAGTTTTCTGCTGAACCCTAAATCTTATGACAAGAGTCCATTATAAGCATGAGGCTGAAGATTGGAGACACACAGCAACAGCCACGTCCCAGAAGCCAGTAGGATAGGAAGGGTCTTCTGTGTCTGAACGTGTCCTCCAGATGCCGCCTGTCAGAAACTTTGCCACAGTGCAGTGTGCTAGGAGGTGGGGCCTCAGGGAGATGGACTGGCGAGGTCCTGAATGAAGTCCTGAGCCATATAGAAGGCTTGGGTACAGGTTTCATCTTCTACTCTTCCAGGTCATGGCCTCCCCAGATGCCAGTGCCATGACCTGTATGTTACCCTCCAGCTCTGTGAGAAATCAACCCTGTTCTTTGTCACTTCCTCAGCCTTTGCTGCTCTGTTACAGCTGTAGACTGAGGCACCCAGGAGCCCCTGAGAGTGCATCCCTGCCACACCTGGTTCAGAATTCCAGGCTTTGGAACTGTGATCAGGGCCAAGACCCAAAGTAAGGCCATCAGACCCAGGCCCAGCCCTGCCTGCCCCACAGGAGGATGAGAGGGGCACCCACTACATGGAGCCCACTGGAAAAAACAAATCTAGATGTGGCAGGTGTAGGAAGAAGAGAAGGAAACAGAAATTGTCCCTTTACTGTTCTGTTCTATGTGCTTTTCTCTGTGGAGAAGCAGACACAGGCAGGTAGCTAGGTAGTTAACTAATGGCCAGCTTGTAACACCCAGCTGAACTGAATCAGCATGGTGCTAGGTGTGGAGGGCCCACTGAGGATTGTTGCCAACAGTATATAAGAAGTAGAGGGATGGATCGTGTGCTGTTGATTCTCCTGGAGAAGCTTGTCACACTGGCTTTCCTGGTATGAACTCAGCTGTTCTCATCATCGGAGGAGCTCAGGTCCTTGCTGTCGCTGAGGGTGGCCGCAGGTCTCTTCTTGGGAGCTCTGGTCCTTACTTTGAGCGTTGCTTCCTGGCTCCAGTGCAGATCCCTCAGCCTGGTGGCACAGATCCTTCATCCCGCTGACAGACTTTCTAGCTCCCACCATTGACCTTTGAGCCTTCCCGGTGCAGATCCTTGATACAGACTTGCATGAGACATTGTTGTGAGCTCTAGGCCTCCAGCTGGACTCTGGAGGACATTGCCCTGGGCTCTAGGTCGTTAGCTGGACTTACGCAGGACATTGCTGTGGGATCCAGGTCTTCAGCTGTATTCTTTGGGTCTCTAGTATGTGGACAGATCTCCTGCACTCTTGTGTTTGACTCTTTGGGTGAATATTATAAAATAATCCTATAAATTACGTGTCCTGTATTAAATCTTTTCCCTTGTAAACCCTGACTACAACAGCCCGGAAGGGGTGGATGTTTTGAGCTCCTGTGGAGATAGAGGCACTAAGCTTGTTGGAAGGGAGGAGGCCCAGGGAGAGGCTGAGTTCCAGGCACAGGGCTGTGCCCTCAGGAGCCAGGCAGCAGGTGTGAGGTGTATATGCAGACAGTCTTCAGGATGTCACAGTGGTTTCACAGGAGAATTCTGTGGGAAGGGTGAGCGCCATCTCCACAAATACAGGCAAGACAGTGTCCTGAGCGCTGAGGATGCGCATAACTGGGACCCACCACGAGGGAGGACACTACAGCTTGTCAAGAGCAGTAGCCATCTGTGGTGCTCAGCCCAGTGTGTGGTAAAGCAGAGCTTCCCCCACCAGGAGGTGGCCAAATGGCCACACAGGCACCCAGAGGCAACCTTTGTTCCTCACCGAGGAAGGAACTCAAGAGACCATCTGGGTCACTGTCCTACACACTCAGGCCAATGAGGGTAGAGCCGATAGTGACATGGCACCGGTACCAGCTGGACCACCAAGCCGCGGCACTGGCACTGGCAAGGTGAGGCCAGCACTTGGCTCTGTGTGGAGATGGAACTGGCATGTGCGCTGGATGCCTGCTGGGCAGCTTCTTAGATGAAACAGGCCATACGTCAGCATCGGTCCCCTGCGTGGACAGAGGAGCCCTGGGATGTGGATGTGGGTGGTGGGGCTGGCCAGCAGGGTAAGTGAAGCTGGTCCTGCTGCTCTGTTTGATGTGAACCTAAAAGTACTCTAAAAATACTGTGTTAGATAAGCAAAACCCTGGGCACCCATTTCCCTCCTCTGCTTCAGTGAGAGGACAGGCACCAGGAGGGGATGTAGAGGACACAGGATGCCCTTGGCAGGACAACCTGGTGGCCTGGCCCTGTGGGGTAGGCTGGTGGGTGGGTGACTTTACTCCTGTCTGCACCCCCAGGTACCTTGGTGCCACCAGGTAGTCTGTCCTCAGTGTGTGGAGGCAGGGACAGGGATGGCTCCTGGCTTGGCAGAGGTACACTGAGGGCCTCTGCAGAAGTGGACAGCCTCCTCAGAAGCAATGAGCCAACCAGGGAACCAGGCTTGTGCAGTGTTGGGGTACAAGGGGCAGGGCTGGATACCTAGGCCTCACCACACATGCGGAGCAGCTAGGCCAGGAGGGGTGACCCTTGTGGGACACTTCCGACAGGTAGCATATATCTGCACCAGGTTTCCATTAATAATGACCCAAGGATAAATGAATAAACAACCAGACTCCTCCAATAAATGCTCTTCTATGAATGCCTAGGGAGAGACACATTTGAAAGATGTGGGCGCTTTGCTCCTCATGCTACCCTAGTTGGCACCAGTCTCATGTGGGTTGAGCATGTCCCTAACTGTACCTCCTTTCTCCTAGCTGGACATCTTATGCAATGAGGAGATTCTGGGCAAGGATCACACCCTCAAGTTCGTTGTGGTCACACGGTGGAGATTCAAGGTGAGCTGCTTGTTTTGCCATTTGTTTTGCCTGGTTTCCAGACTGCTGCAAGGCACTTACTTGCTCTGCATGTATTACCACAGGGGTTGCTGTGAAACACTTGTCTTTCTGAAATCGTCTACCTCAGCCAGGCTCCCTGGGCATGGGGCCCTCAATCACCCCTCTCTGGTCCACAGGGCCAGATGTCAGGGTGCAGGGGCAGTGACCCCTGCAGTCAGAGCAAACGCTTGAGCTATTGGGGGCCGTGGAGGCAGGAAGCCCATGGTGGAGTCCTTGTCTGAGGGCTGCTCCCTCCTCAGCCAAGTGGACAGTGTTACACAGCCAAGCTGACAGGGCCAAGATAACCAAAGCCCAGGGCTGACCTTGGGCCGAGGTTGACCAAGACCAAGGCTAACGAAGGGCTTGGATGAGCAAGGCCAGGGCCAGAGGGTATCAGATCCAGAGCAGAGCTGGTACTGGGGGGTGGGAGGGACAGGTGGTGGAGCTAATGGCATACAACTTAGCATGGGACCTGAGCACGGCATAGGTGGTCCCTGTTCCTAGACAGCCCAAGGCTCTGCAGCTGCACATTACCCAGGACAAGTGTGGTCATGCACTGTTCTGAGCACATGCATGTGGGCTCGCATCTGCCCGCTGCCCCCTGAGGCCCTGTGTCCTTGTCTTGCAGAAGGCCCCCCTCCTGCTGCACTACAGACCCAAGATGGACTTGCTGTGAGCCTGCGTTGCAGACTCTGGCCTGCACCCGGCTGCACTTGGCTGTCCACAGTGACTGCGCCGTAAAATGTTGCCTCTGGGTGCCGTGCGGACCAGATTTCTGAATAGAGAATATTTATAACTTTTGTATAAAAGAATCCACACCCAACAAGACACTACCAGCACGCGTTTACAGAGGATGAAAACACTTCGCAGTTTCATGGAGCTGAACGTGCCCGTCTCTGCCTCTGGCCCACAGGCAGAGGAAAGAGCGCCTGCAGCAGGCGTCCTCGCCACCCTCCGGCACAGATTGCCCTCGCTCGCTTTCCAGATCTTGAGAATCAGAGATCATTTCAGTTTAGTTCCTGGATTAGGTTTCATGATAAGCCTCAAAAGTACTTTTACTTTTTTCCTAAGTTATTGAAACATGTTTTCATGGTAAATGATATTTATGTTGCCTTTAGCTTCCTGAAGACTTAGAAGATATATAAAAATTTAATTTAAAAGCATACCAAAAGAGGCTTGCATAGTACCATGATCCAGCCATGGTGTTTGAGTTCTCATTTGTACGGCACCGCCCAGACCCAGACCCAGACCCAGCCTGGGCCTTCGTCACCCCAGGCCTCCTGTCACGGTTCAGGCACACTCGGCAGGGTAGACCAGAGGTGTTTTTGCCAGCTAAGCGTTGCCTGGCAAAACAGTTCTTGCTTTTCAAAATTGCTTTTATTAAAATGGGCACAAATTCTTTGGTGCCGTTATTTAATTTCTTCCTTTTTCTTTCCCTTTTTTTCGGTGGCAAGAGCAATGGTGGTGTTTGTTTTTGGTGCTTATCAGATGAAGTGCAGCCCATGGGGATACCACCTCCACACTCGGGGGGCATTGAAGTCTCCCATGGGGAGAGATGGCCTGCTCTGTGGCCCTCCTTCACAGAAGGCGGCTTTTGAGCCAAGCAACTGGGCCCAGCTCTGCCCAGCCAAAGTTGCTTTTTTGGTCACAGGCAGGATCCTCCCCTCCCAAATGTGAGGTGTTTTTGTCAAAGGAGAGAGTACGCTCTGCCAGCACGGAAACAGTGTTCCCTCAAGCCTGAGATGTGGGCCTGCAAGGGCTGGGGCCACTTTCAAAGCAGCTGCAGTGCTGCCCAGAGCCCTGTTGGTCTCACTGAGCCTTGGGCCTGCCCCCTCCTTCCCTCTGAGGCCCTTGCTGATGAGCAGGACCAAGGCTGGTCATTGGTCTGGGCCGCTGCCTGCGGCTCTTGCTGGGTAAATGAGGGTCTCCGTGTGTTTGAGGGTCAGGTTTTTGTGAGTCTTTCCCTTAGCGATTGGAACTTTTTCTTGGATTTGCTTTGGAAGCTGTGTTTGGGCTTGTCAGCACTGAGTTCAATTTGTTTTCTTCTGCTTCCTGTTTCACACACACAAAATGTCAGAAGCAGCGGCCAGTGAGACCTAAGGTCAGTGATGAGGAAACATCTGTTAGCTCGTCCAGGCAGCCTTTGATGCGAGGCCTTTCTAATACACAAACACAAGCCTTGGTTAGAAATTGGTCAAAACTCACCTCTTTGTTCAAGCCCAGGACTGTGTGGACTATTCCGTTTCCTGAGCTGGCTATTCATCCAAATCGTTTCTAGAGTTACTACACAAGGGTTTATGAATAAATATTACCTGTCTACCTCAAACCACATGTACTGCTGAAGCATTCTGTAAAACCACATTATCACAATGCAGTTTTAAGTGTAACATTAGAATTTAGGTATTTTCCTGTGTGGTGAAACTAAAGAAGGATTAAACAGTTTGAGCCTCCAAATTCAAATAAAGCTAATTCACCGTTAGAGCAAACTTAATATTGCTGTATAATCTCATATTTGTAACTTTGTAGCTACCTTTGGAGTCACTTAACTTGCTATGGTGCTAAGTTGATAGATTTCAATGTGCAGCAAGGTGGGATGTATCCAGCCCAATTTCTGGCCAGGTGCCACCCACCCCGAGCAACCCAGCTTCTGTCACCGTTACCCTAATCAAACCTCAGCAGCAAAAGTACCTATTTTTCTAAGATTCCACCATGCGACTGTCTTCACTACAGGACCGTCCTGGCCTCCCTCTGCCCTGTGGTCTGACTTGTAGCCTTACCTAGTTCAGAGCCGGGAGTGGAGGAACCTGCATCAGTGGACACTCTGGACGGTCTGTTTCATTCTGTCAAGCTCTCATTTGACATCAAAGGCTGAATTTTACTTTTTCCAGCATGAACACCAGGATCAGCTAGTGATTGGTCCTGTTAAGTTTTCTTAGCAGATGGAATTGCTGTGAAGTTGTTTTCACCACTGTTGTGCTGGTAAAGCCAAGGCTGTCAGATGGGCCCTGCACACCTCCGGCAGCGGCGGGACCAGCCTCTCCCGCACGTGGTCTCGCTGGACACCGTTTTCACAAAAATAGAAAACTCAGATAGAATATATAATATTGAATTTAAGATTTGGGGGGTTAAAAAAGAAAACTTAACTTTATAAAATTATTTATTCTATTTTAAGCCTTCTATCATATATTCCCATCCAGTTGTTTGGTTTTGGTGGTCCAGCTTTATTTACAGGCATATAAGATGAAATTGTAAGATGTTTTGCAAGCTTCTTTTACTTTGAGTAGGCTTTAATTCATATGTTTTATAGGGATGAAGAGCATTTTTATGCTTTTGTGCAATAGACTCCAACATGCATTATTAGACGTGTTTAAATTGTGATGTAGCATCAATTCTGCTAAACAGAAAGGGAATATAGGTGGAATTTCAAAATATGTGCATTTGCCTATTTGGCTTTTCTTTTTCATTGTTGCTATACGAATGCTATTACTGGGATTTGTGTGTGTGTGTGTGTGTGTGTGTGTGTGTGTGTGTGTGTGTGTGAATACCTGCCAGCAATATTCAAGAACAAGTGCCACCGTAGCCCATGGGTCCTAGGCCCACTGCTCTGGGGCTGGGATCACATGGCCTCAGCCTGCAGACCTGATGGTGCTGCCTTCTTGGCCTGCCAGCCCCTGAGGCCTGTGCTTGGCATTCAGTGTCTTTGGAGAGTCATTAGTTTTGTCTCTAGAGGCGCGCAGGGTGGCATTTCACAGTGATCTGAAATGTGTCCTCTGATTGAATGACCTAGGAATGAGCCAGCTGATTTCTGCATTGTTCGTGAATACTTAATGTGCTCTCAAAACATTCAAAATAAATTTAGTGCAGATAGCTAAATCACAAAATAATCCAATTTATCTGTTTCCTCAGGAAATCATTTAAGCCCCACCACATCACATGTGACCTTAACATGAAAACAAGTGTGTTTTTCTGCCTTGATACTTAAATACACTAAGGAAGTAACTGGGATAAGTAGAGTAGAAAATCATTTAAATTATATCATAATCTTTACACATATTGTGCCCCTCTGGAAACAGCTGAGGGGGGCTACGGCCACCTCTGCGTGTTACTGTCCCACCCAGGAGTGCACTGAAGAGTGGGCTGAGGTGTGTGTCCCTGCAGTGCGTGCGGCATCAGTGTGAGCGTCCATTCCAGTAACTCAGATGGGTCCTGGAGACACGTGTTTCCCAAGTGACAGTGACATAGGTTGGGGACAGTAGCTCAGCCTGAGCCTTCACCCATGGTGCGTGGAAGCTGATGAAAGCTATCACGGTGTATGGAAATGATAATGCAGATACATATTTTCGACTGTTTAATTTGAAAGTTTACATTTTTTATGCTTTGTGTTGGTGTGTAATTTTTGTACCATCGGTGGCTAGTTTTTTGTCTAAAATCTTTTTTGGAATATTGCTTAATGTTTTGATTTCATGATAGTGAAGCTTGTATTCAGTGTTTTGCCAATTAATATTATATGCTTGTAATAAAAGCAGAAGAGAAAACTCTCACAGGCTGGAAATTTATTATATGAAATATTTGTAAGAGTATAAGACATGATCTGTTACGGAATGGTCAGCCCTCTGTGCCCATGTAGTCCAGATCCCCAGATTCAACAAGCCATGGATTCAAAATGTTCAGGAAAAAAATTACATCTGAACTGACAACATACAGGTTTCTTTCACATTATTTCCTAAAGTAGAATATAACAGCTATTCACATGGTATTCAAGTTGTATTAAGTATTTCAAGTCATCTAGAAATGAGTTAGTCTGCAGGAAAATGTACATAAGTTAGGAGGTCCTACAGCACTTTATGCAAGGGACTTGGTATTTGCTAAGGTTCTGAAATGAATCCCAAGATGCATAGCACCCCTGTAAGTGTTGTGAAAATGGTATGGATATGGGTACAGCCTGCCCCAAGTCTTCCCAGCACTGAGGAGCACACACTTGCCAATGTGGCAGCCCCCACATTGGCAGGGTTCTCTCCTTCCCCCTGCACGTATGTCTCCCAGGCGCTTGTGGATACCTGCCCCGTCCTCCTTGTCCTAGGCCTATCAGCATGTGAACCTGGGGATAACCGGAGTCCATGGACACCTGTGATCCCAGTGCAGCACCAGTGTATGCTGCCTGCTGCTATACACAAGTGCAAACTGCTTCTCTCCCCTCCCTCCTGTGGACATCACTAAGGGCGCAGCCCGCAGACTGACCGTTGTGTGCCAGTGCAGGCTGTGTCCACCCACACCCACCACACAGCTGAAGAAGCCACTAGCAGAGAAGGTGGGACCTGTAAGTCTGGGCTCCACCATTCTGGGTTCTACCATTCTGCCATCTGCACCTGGCAGAAGGCCCCTGTTTAGGCGTTGGGACGCCACAGGCCTCCCACTCGCCTCTTGGTGCGGGCTATGCATACTGGGCCCTGCAGCCCTGTGTTTTAGTCTCTGGCCTTGTTCTTCATGTTCCCAGGAGGCTGTTCCCATGTCGCCATCTCATGTATGGTAAACATTGGTTTTTTTTCTGTGCCATGTTTTGGGACTGGCTCCAGGAATCCTTGCCAGGTCTGAAGTCTTGGTGTCTCAGGGCACTTGGACTGAGGAACTCTGCTCAGGACCTTCCCTGCAACATTCCCTGCACCCTGGACTGAGGGCCGTGAGAGCAGGGGGCAGCCTGGAGTGCAAGAGTTATCTTGGGAGCACCTGTCTATGTGTCCACACAAGGGACATGCTAGGCTTGTAGCAAGGGATGGGGATCTGCAAGACTTCTCTAGATCATGCCTGGCATAGCACAGGAAGCCCAGTGCTATTCTCTTGTCTTCGTGCAGCTCTGCATCTCTTGGCCCCTACTGGCTGGCACCCCCTCTCCTCACCACAGCATGTTGCATGAGCCAAGGACAGATAGCTCAACTGGCCACAGGTGACAGATGCTATCCCTGGGGCTAGGGCAGGCTGGAGCCCCACTCACCACTGGCCACGTCCTTGCCATCATCTGGCAGGCAGTGGTCACATTTCACCTGCTCCTAGACCACCTGGTGTCACCCAGAAGTCTGCCCAGCAAAGGGGTGGTGACTCAGGAGCATAGCCTTGCGCTCCAGCAGCTGCCAGCCTCCCCACTGGGCAGACCATCGCCTAGGATACCACCACCACGAAAGCTGCTCAGTAGCCATCACATATCAAGTGAGAAAGAGGAGCACCCTCCATTTAGGTCTGAGCGCAGCAAACAGACCAAGCTAGAGATGACAAACAGCTCCTCTTGCCAACAGAGTGCAGTGGCCGGGCAGTGGGCAGTTTGTCTCCTTCCCTATCACAGAGGCACCTGATGCTTCATGAGCATTCTCCATCTCACTGTGCATAGCCCCAGTCTTGTAAAAAGGCCTTTGTCACTGGACACCAGGTCCTTTCTCCTGAGGAGTGACAACTATAGGATGTCCTTGAGTACAGGAGTGCTCTGACACAGGAGAAGTGGCTTAGTGTGCTGGCCTCACAGGTAACAAAGGGACAAGGGAGAGGTTTGTGCCTGGGGGTGTATATTTCCTTTCCAGGGAGGAATATTGGGGTGGTCACTATGAGGTCAGGTGCTGCTGAGCACCCATGCTGGGGTGTCCATCTCCAGTGACTGCTAGCTGCTCACACATAGAGCAGCCTTCCAGATAAGGTACTGGGTGGAGCAGAGATAGGACAGCTGGGAGGAACCAAAGCAGCAGGACAGGGACACATGAGGATGCAATGGCATCTGCTGTGGTATCTCATGTAACGATATGGGGACTTACTCCTGCGATCTTCCCTGTACTTACTGTTTGCTTCCTGCTCCTCCATTTCTGTCCCCTGGGCACAAGTTACCTTTTCTTCATTCCATTTGGTATTCCATCAGTTTTTGAGCTGGACATATACTTAAATTCTGTTATTTAAGCGGTTACTCTTCAGGTTTTAAGTCAAAGTATGACTTACACTAAAAACACAACAGTTCACTTTGATTTCTTCTCTGTCCCATGTATAACATGGAAGCTTAATTTCCAAACATATGGGGTTTTCTGATAATCTCCCTTGAGGATCTCTAGACCAGATGCCCTGAGGCAATAACAGGTCCCATTTTATCCTAATCCTGAGTTTTGTAGGGATTCCTTTATGACCTGACACAGTCAACTTTTCTAAATACTCACATGGACTTGAAAAGAGTGTATATTTTGCAGCTGAGTGAAGAATTCTGTTGGCCAGACATGGTAGCACACACTTGTAATCCAAACACTTGGGAGGCTGAGCCAGGAAGATCACCACAAGTTCAAGGCCAGCCTGGGCTACATAGTTCAAGCACAGCCTAACTTGCAAGTTTGAGACCAGCCTGGGCTACAAAGTGAGCTCAAGGCCAACCTGAACTGCATAGCGAGACCCTTGCTCAAAAAAGACAAGACAAACCAAACAAAAGAGTTCTGTGTTCAGTAGGCCAAGTTTGCTGATTTTTCTCTTTGAAACAGGAAGTAAAATCTTCCATCTCTTTTCCTGGTTTTCAGCCTGCTTGTTCTATTCATCACTGAAGATATATGTTAAATGCTTTCTATTTAAGTAGCACCTTTTTGGTCACATTCTCTTTCACTTAGAACTTTGGATTTTATTGGGTTAATGTTCCTCTTCTGTTCTGCTCTTCAGTTATTTTTCTCCTAGTCTGTGCTCTCGTCTGTATTTGCACTCAGTAATCACTTGTTTGCTTGTTTCTCTGTGGAGTGGCTGCTTGGTGTCTTGCTGGTTCTTTCCGTCCTGCTTCATTCAAAATGGGGTTCTCATTTAGAGTGAAGTCAAATTTGACTCTTCTACCAAACTTGTCTTCCTTCTACCTTTCCCACCTTGTCCTGTTGGAAGAAGAGGAGTTCATAAGGAATCCCCAATTTTCCATCCTGGGTGGCTCTGAGACTCTGCTGGTGGGTGGATGCTTCGGGGACCCTTCTGTTCTGTGTCTGTCATTTGCTACTGGTTTTGAATGTGAACTGAATTGGATTATTCCTTTTCTGGTTAGTGAATTTTTATTTATTTATTTATTTATTTATTTATTTTAAAGAGTAAAAGAAGGATAACATAATAATGGGGGGGCTTACCAAATTGCAGACAAGTGGTAGGAAATTATCAATGGTTATTGTTTTACATATTGTTATCTACAAGATAGTTTCTCAGGAAAACAGATAGACAAATGATAGTGACTTACAGACAAAATAGGAGATTATCAATAGCTGTTGTACTGTACTTAGGTATCTTCATAGTGGCTTGTAAAGACTATAAATAGAACTATACATGAGTGATCTACTGAACAATCATTCAATAATTCTCGATGGTTGTAGGAAACACATAATAATAAACATGGATCCATGTATGAAATAGGATAGGAACAATACAAACATTACAGAGTTATGGATAGATTAGTAGGAAAATATCAATGACTCCTGTAATACATGGTGGTATCTTCAAAGTGTTTTCTCAGGAAGACAGTGATACACAAGAAGGATCTAACAAGTAGTTACAGCCTAAGGGTTGTCAAAAATCAAGTGAGCCGTCTGGGGCAAAAGCCATTTTTTGTAGCGTTTTCTCTCCAGCCTCCCATCGCATTGGGACCCCACAACCAGTTAGTGTCCTCTCCCCAACTGTCAGCACAGGCAGCAGGAATCCTGCTGCAGACTTCTCCGGAGCTCCACCACAGCCTGTACTGTCAGGGGAAGAATGGCTTCCAGGGAGTCTCCCCAGGTATTGTG
The DNA here is from genome assembly GCF_000276665.1 of Chinchilla lanigera. Taxonomy (NCBI): domain Eukaryota; kingdom Metazoa; phylum Chordata; class Mammalia; order Rodentia; family Chinchillidae; genus Chinchilla; species Chinchilla lanigera. The sequence continues at coordinate 354,258 of NW_004955514.1, forward strand.
CAAGGTCCTCCTGGTTTACAGCTTCCGAGCGGCTCTCGTGACCCCAGTCCACAGGACCTCTGACTCTGTGGGCTTCGTCTGCATTCTCATGTTCTCTGAGTCCTTGTTCAGCAGCTGCTCCTCTGCTGGCTCTGGACCTTTCCGGTTCTCAATGGCAGGAGCAAGAGTGGCCCATTGTATGGCATGTATTCCCAGGGGTTGTTCAAAGTTTGAATGATTCACACACGTCTGTGGGTGGGCAACTGCAGTCGGTGCATGGTGGACCAATTGTGTCACTGTTTCTCTGTGTCATGATAGATCTCAATTGAGCGGTGGCGGTTGGCCTAAGGGCCGGTGCGCAACAGCACTTGCCGCCGCATGGCTCCCCATGCGCCGGGGGCCCTCCCGCCAGGGGCCCTCCCTCCGGGGGCCTACGAGGTAGGAAGCTAGCCAGCCGGAAGACCGGCCCTCCCCGCCTGTGGCTCCCTGTGCCCTCCTTCCGGGAGCCTATGAGGCAGGGAGTTGAATTTTTTTTTTTTTAAAGAGACTTAATTTCAGAACAGTTGTGGATTTAGAGAATTGACAAGGAAAGTCGTACAGAGAGCTTCTGGACCCTGACTAGCTCCTTGGTATCAGTGCCTCACTGTCGGTGAGTGAGTCCACACAGACATGCTGCTGTAACCACAGTGCATTCTCTTCATATTCTCTTAGTGTTCTGTCTCAGGATCTTGCCCAGGACACCACATGACATTTACCTGTCACATTGCTTGGGCTGCCCTGGCTGTGAGCTTCTCAGGCTTCCTTTGTTTGGGTGACCTTGGTAGCTTTGAGGAGCAGTGGCCAGGTAATTTGCAGACATCACACACGGGCTGGTCTGATGCTTTTCTGACGATGGAGGTGATGGCTTCTGAGAGGAAGACCACAGAAGCTCTATGCCCTTTTCCATGCAGCACAGTAGATCTGTACAGCTTGTCATGCAACATGTCACTGGTGATGGTCACTTGGGTCACCCGAGGTGTGTTTGCAGGTGGCTCCACTGTGAAGTCTCCCTTCCCCTTCCGTGCTGTGCACCCTGTGCAGCCGCCTCAAGGACAGAGCATCACATGAGCTGTGTGCAGTCTCCTGTGGTGGAGACTCCCAGCTCATGTACTGACTCAGGATTCGCGTCTGTGTGCACCATCCAGTTTCTTCCCTGTCTTAGTTTCCTATTTTAGGGACAAAATACCTGATACCCACAACTAAAAGGAAGAGATGTTTATTTCGGTCCACAGTCAGCTGGCCCCCAGGTGGGACAAGGATCTAGTGGTGGAGAGCTGCTCGGGGAATAGGGACAGGAAGCAGAGGGTAAAGGGAGTAGCCAGGGAGGAGATGCACCCTTCCAGGGCACACCCCATGCCCCTGCTCCTCTGACTAGGCCTCAACTCCCAACCAGCTGCAATGCCCCATAACCCAATCATCTTCCACAGGGCCACCTTTGAGCACAACAGGCCTTGGGGGGACATCCAGAAATAAACCATAACACCTCCATCTGGGTTATGCTCCATCTCAGCCTCGACCACCCAGAGCTCTCAGCTGTCTCATGGAGCTTTGACTGCCCGTGACAGGTTTGTTTTGCTTGTTTTATAATATTTCCTTGCTCCCTGCCCCAGGCCTCGATGGAGTTCTCCAGGTTGGTGAATTTTGATTACTTAACTTTATTTCTGATGTTTTGCCTGGAGTCCCATTAAGCTGCTGCAACTATTCCTGGCCCTGCTATGCTGAGGGAGGAGAGGGGAGCAGAGGGGGCCCAGGAAGTGCCACAGGATGTGCCCCACCCTCTTGAGCCCTGCCTGAGGACATACATGGACAGAGACTGCGTCAGAGAAAGGGACCCCGAAACCCAGGAATGCTTTGAGAGATCAGGTCTTGGTGACTGTCCTTTGGGAGAGCTCAAGGAGGCACCAAAGGCTACTGGTGCAGCAAAGCAGAGGGCAGTGCCCACCTGCAGCTCTACCAGCAATGCATGACCATCTGCCCACCCCCATGCCCCGTCTGCTTCCTGCCAGGGGCAGCAGACCCCCAGTCATTTCTGCCAGGCCCACTCCTGTCCAGTCCCAGCCTCAGCTGACCAGAGCTCTGGATTTCCTCAGGCAAAGCCTCCTGCTCTCTGTACAGCATGAATCTCAGTGGAATCACTGAAGGGTGCAAGAAATAGTCTTATTCCATGAGTACTTACTGAATTTCAGCTCTGATGCCCATCCTCTGAGGTGCAAACCTTCCCAGACACGACCAGGCCCTGGGTCTAGGTGCAGGGATGCGCCCCCAGCCTCTGGCACCCAGGGCCAGTGGTGAGGGACAGTTCAGCACTCCGGCTGAGAGTCTTCCGTGAGCTTGACCACAGTGTGAGGGCTCCTGACCGGTCTGCTTCACCCCTGCCTTCTCAGCGCCTGGCACCCTTCAGGCTGGAACGCGGACCCATGCTCGGTTGTAGGGAAGCACAGACCCCACGGAGCCAGAGGCCCCGCACAGTCTCCCCGCTGCCCAGGGCCAGCCCTGGAGTGGTCCCCAGCGTGTCCCCCGCCCCCGTCCCTGCCCCCAGGGCAGCAGGTGGAGTTACAGGAGGCAGCCTTTGCCTGAGCCCACCCAAGGGTGAAAGGCGGAGGACTGGGCACCGTGGTCCCACCACAGCCCGCTTGGCTCCCCCAGCCAAGCACCTCAATGGCTGGACCTGCAAGGACCCTGTGCGGCTTTCCTGTCCTCTCCACTCCATCCTGGAGGAGTGAAACGCACTGGGAGAAAGGCCGCCCTGGCTCCGGCTGTGTCATCCCGGGGCAGCACAGGCACCGGGCTGAATCGGGGCAAAGTCTCCGCTGGGAGGGCTGGGGGCCGATGTAGCTGCGCAGAAATGGGTTTGCCCGAGGATGGGGCCAGCCTGAGAGGGCAGGGCCCGGCGAGGAGGGCGGGGCCCGGGGGAGGAGCGGGAGAAGAGGAGGGAGGGCGGGGCGGTGCAGAGCCTTGGAGGTGGGGCAGCGAGACAGGCGGGGATTGAGAAGGGCCGTGGCCAGGGAGGGGCGGGGCCATATGGGGCTCGACGGAGTGGCCAGGGTGGAGGGTGGTACTGAAGGGGCATGGTCAGAGGTGGGTGTGGGTAGGGCGGGGCCAAAGGCGGTGGGCCAGAGAAGAGGGGCGGGGCCAAGCGATGCTTCGGCGTGAGAATCCGGGTCGGCATCCGAGTCCGTTGCCAGGCGGCCACAGAAGAGGGGCGGGGCGGGCTCCTCCGGCAATGACATATTTCTGGCTCTGATTGGCCGAGCGCACTTTTGTCGTGACCTCAGAGCCAATAGCGAAGGCCCACTCGGTAGGGAGGGAGGGACGAGTTACGCCGGCGTAGGCACCGGAGGCACTGAGCGGTAGGGCTTTGAGCCCCCTGCGTCCCCGGCGCACCTTCCCGGTGCCAGGCCTGCTGGCGACCAGATGGTGTGGACAGGTGGCCCAGACCCAGGGTTCCGGCCCCGCTGGCTCTGCGGGGACAGCAGGGTTTGTCTCGCTGCGGATTAGCAGATCTGGACAAAATGGTCCTTAATTGCCGCGCCTTTTAGCGTGCCTCCGGGGCCCGGATGGCTGGGTGGGTGGCTCTGCCGGGAGAGGCTCCCCGCTCGGGGCCAGGGTACTTCCAGGACTGGGAGACATCCCTTTGCCAAGTGCGATGCCAGTCGCGAGGCCCTGGGTGGGAGAGGTGGCCAGGTGAGCGACACAGCAGCCCCCGCATCCCCGCCCCGAATGTATCTTCCCCTGCAAATCACCTCCCCCGCTTGGGGTTCCCACACCACCAAGCAGCAGCCCTCAGCGTTGCTGGCCATCTTCCTCCAAAGTGGAGGCCACTGCATCTGACAGTACAAATTTATCTTGTCTTTCATCACTGGAGAGATCGGGTGCAGGAGAAGGGACCTTGATCATCCCAGGGCCTGGCTCCAATGTCTCCTTGGAGGCCTCAGACCCCAGATCCCGGAGGCAGGATGCGACCATCAGTTGCTGTAGGACTGGCTGCCAAGGTCCCAGCTAACCTAGCACATCCAGGTCACTGCACAGGATCAGGAAAGATCTAGACAGGGCTCTGGGATGGGGACAGGTGTCGGGGAGTGGAGGCTAAAGGTGGTGAACTCTGGGCCTTCCTCTGTGAGCAGCCGTCTGTCGCCCACATTCAGCACCCAAAGCCACAGAGACGCTGTCCAGACCATACTGACATGGGGATACAGAATGGAAGGACAGCTGTGCTCCTTTTGTGGGCAGCTGCCCCCTGAATGGTTCAGCAGTGCCCCCGCTCCCCACAAGGCAGGGGGCAGGTATGGGAGGCACTGTTCTGTGCTGGGAAAGAGCATTTGCTCCAAGGAGCCTCCTGTACCCAGGAGGACCTCAGCAAGCGTGGGGGACGTGTGACTGCCTGCCTGCTGAGACCGGACTGAACTTGCTGGAGGGTCACTGGACACCAGACATGTGTCGCACTGGAGAGAGCCCCCAAGAGGTACGTCAAGGTCTGTCTGGAGATCCCGGCGGCCACAGACCTCAGGATAAGGCTGAGCATCAGTGGACTGGGCATGGGCATGACCCCCAGAGGGGAAGCAGGTGGGGCTTCTGTTGTCATCTGGTCTCAGGCCTAGCCCTGAAGAATGTGGTACCCAGAGCTGCCGAGGAGAGGGACCCTCAGGGCTAGGGAGGACCCAGCAGTGTAAGGATAGAGCCCAGGACCCCCCAGGTCTGACTGCCTGGGGCTGTCCCAGGCCTTGAAGTACAAGCAGCCTTACAAACCTTCCAGACAGGGATGACGCTGAGGCTTGCCCTCAGAGGATGTGTCAGGACCTTGGGGACGCCCAGCAATTGTCCCCGAAAGAGGAAGTGCCTTCTACCTGATGGGGCAGGAAGGCATCATCCAGCAGGAGTGGGGACTTGGTGGACAGACACAGGGTGTGAAATCACTGTTTATTAGCTGTGATTCCATCCAGAGAGACCACACACAAGGGCCCCCGACATGCAGGAGGAGGCCAGGTGCAAGGACAGACAGACAGTGACACAATCTAGCTAAGCTCGGCGGCCCTGGGCACCCATGCACTGGCCACGGGATTTGGGGTTGACACAAGAGAACGCCCAGGCTGCTCGGAGCTGGCCTTTCAACATGTGGAAACAAGCATTTTAAAAAGACGTGGACCCAGGAGGAGCAGAGGATGGCAGGGGCGAGCAGGGCGCGGGCGCCGGGCATGCTTCGCCTCTTTGGACGGAGGGGTGTCCGCGGTTAGTATTGCAGTCTAATTGATATGGCTTCTCTAAGAGCTATGTAAGGTCATGAAGGTCAGTGTCATGCCACGGCCCCGGCCTGCCACCCGTGGACACTGAATGCAGTTTTGATGTGGACAGAAAGGGCCAGGGGGTGCGAGGCAACAGCCTTTCTGTCAAGGTAAAACTCATCAAATACCAAAGACCTCATTTACCTGAGATTCAACATATTGTGATGCAAATTAAACATGGGGGAGGCAAACAGGGAATGGGAGGGTGGGGCGGATGCACTGGGGTCTTTCTGCCATCTCCCTGGTATCTGCTGGTCTGGGCACAAGGAGCCCCTCAGCCCCACCCCAAGTGCTGCACACACTTTGGAGGAACGGCAGGGACAGCTGAGCCCCCGGCCTGCCTGTCCTTGCCCCCGTGTCCTCAAGTCTCCCAAGCACTGGAGTGTGGGTGTCCCTGGGCAAGGGCAGGAGCCCCTCGGGATGGGGACAACAGCCAGGGGGCGGCAGGTCGCAAGTCTGCACTGCAGAGGTGTCTGGGAACGCCAGACCTGTTTCTTTGTTTCCCTTGGCTGAGATGGGAACAGGCTGAGGAGCCTCCCAGAGGAGGGAGGGAGGGACACAGAAAGTGAGGCCTGGGCGGGGGGTGTGGGTAGAGCCAACAGGAAGACAAGCAGGGTTTATCAGGCCCAGCAACCCAGGTTGTGAGCAGTGGACCAGGCGCCACTGCTCCCGGCCCAGACATCCACCCCCGCTATGGCTGTGCTCCTGAGTGTGAACCCCGCGGTGCCGTGATGCACGGACCATGCCCAGGCTGGGCGAGGGGCTGGTGGGGGTGGTGGGTGCGAGGGGGGGGGGCCAGCCAGCACAGAGGGCTGTGCCCTGGGCCTCGGCGGGGGTGGCAGGGCCAGTGCAGTAGGGGCGCGGGCAGGGTGGACCTAGGACTATGGCTTATAGTGGCGTGGGGGCCGTGCTGCTCCCGACGTCCCTGGGGGCCTCTGAGAGGGTCTGTACAGGGGGCAGGCAGGGCTCTCGCTCCCAGCTGTCCAGGCCGTGTTACTTCTTGAACATGTCCTGCAGGGGCCCGGGCAGGTACTTGATGACCGTGTCCAGGATACTCTCGTCCTCCTCCTCCGGCTCATCTCCGCAGCCGGGTGGGATGGCCTTCTTGGGCCGGGTCAGGCTGCCCTCTGAGTTGGCCTCCATGGCGGCCTGGGCCTCAGCCTCACGCTCCTCCTTCTTCTTGATGCCATACTGCGGGGAGAGGTCAAGCGGCTGGCACCCAGAGAGGAAGGCCCAAGGGAAGCCAGCCCCCCTCGCACAGGAGGACCCCAGGAGAAGGGGTCACACCCCTGAGGGGCTGGGGGGCCCCACAGAGCAGGGGACAGCTGAGAGCTGCCCTGGGTAGAGGGAAGTAGCTGCAGGGCCGGGGCTCCCCGCGAGGTGGACCTGTTTCCCAGTCCTCCACCTCAGGCCTGGCCAGGCTCTCTGACTGGCAGGGATGAGGGCTCAGCAGCGGCCATGGTCACTGGAGGGTCTCGTGCCCTGCGTCCTTCTTAGATGTGTGTGGCTTCAGCAACACAGCAAGATGCCAGGCTCCTCCTGCTACCTCGGGCTCCTGCCTGCCTGTCTCCAGTGTCCCTCTGCAGGGGGTGCAGTCAGTCACCTTGAACTCTGAGCGTGACCATATTTGGGAACAGGGATTTGTAGATGTAACTAAGGCAAGTGTGGAGATGAGCTCATTCTGGCTTGAGGGAGCCCTAAATCCAACGAGAGCATCTTCCAAAAGACAGAAAGAACATGCAGACTCAGAACAGACAGACTTGGGAGGGTGCTGCCACCACAGAAGCCACCAGGAGCTGGAAGCCGCAGCAGGGCTGCCCCAGGCCTCCAGAACCCAGGGCGTGAATTTCTGCTGGAAGCCCCTGGCTTTGGCGCCCCTAGGAGACGGGTGCCTCCATGCCCACCCTGCCTGCAGGACCCTGGAGTGAGTGCAGGAGCCTGGGGCCAGAGCCAGCTGGCAGTAAACCCTTCAGATGGAGATGGCGGAGCAGGTTGGCTCCCAGGGTTGAGGGGCCTGGGCCTCAGGTTCAAGAAGCCACCAGAGCATTTGAGGACAGAAGTGCATGGAATGTACTACAAGGGGATATCCCAGAGGTGTCCCTGTAGGGGCAACTGTCTGCTCCCTGTGGGGTGCAGGTGTGTCCGGGTGTGGAGGAGGCAAGAGACATCTCCAGCAAGGATCCCAAGACACCATGCTGCCAGCTCATAACTGCAGCATGGGGGGCGGGGGTCTACTTGAGGCCACGAGAGCAGGGCAGTGATGGCAGCAGTCACCATGTCACCCAATGCCCTGTGGCCGCAGGACAGTGCCCTGCCAGGGAGGTGAGGGGCTGGGGGAGCTGGTCTGGGTCCTGGGTCGGTGCCAGATCTGTGCTCAGGTCTTGTGGGCTCTGTGTGGGCTGGGAGAGGCAGCGGAACTAGGTAGGGCCTCGCCAGCCTCACTCCAGCAGGGTGCAGACCCTATTCCTGCCGCATGGAGGCACCTAGAGGGTGTGGGCCAGGGGGGCCTGGGCCTCGAAGGCTGAGCCATCAGGACAGTGCTGCCGGGCACACGGCTGTGGTATGGGTCACAGCTCTGCTGAGTCCAGTCTGCCCACTGAGGCTCAGGCTCATTCTGAGCCCGGGGCTACCTGGGCTGGACCCGAGAGTTGCAGTCAGGAGTCACTTGGCCAGGGACGGGACCAGGCTGTCTCCAGAGTCCAAAGCCCACCCCACCCGGGCTGGGGTCCACGATGCCAGGTGACTGGGCCCAGCAGCAGCACCCAGAAGATATGGCTTCCCTACCCTCCAGATTGTCACCACCCACCTGCAAACTGCAGAGGAACTGGCCCCCTCCTGGGTGCGTGACCCCACACCCTGAGCCTTGGGGGCAAACCCTGGCCAGGCCACACATCTGATGGACAGGCCCATCCCTCTCAAAGGGTCTCCCTCGGTGTCAGGGTCCCAAGACCCCAAGACAGGACAGCTCCACTGCAGGAGCAGGGAGTGCCGACCCCCCAATATGCGCAACATGCACCTGGGATTGCTCCAAAGATGAGCACAGAGGAGAGGAGACCTGGGCTGGCCCGAGGAGGGAAGCAGCCCCCGCCCCACGTCCACCCAGTGCCCACCTTGTCGCGGATGCCCTGCCGCATGACCTCTCGCTCAGCCTCCATCTTGGCATACTTGGCCTTGCGCTCCTCCTCCGCCTGCCGCAGCGCTTCCTGGCGCTCCTCCTCCTTCTTGGCGGCATCGGGGTCCTTCTCCTCATCACCCCCCAGCATCTTCCCCATGTCCTTGGTGGCCCCTAGGGAAGAAAGGCAGAGTCAGCCTTTCAGGACTCCCGTGCGTCCTGGGGCCTGGTGCCCACATGCCTCACAGAAAGGGGCTCGGTGCTGTCCGTTGAGAGCTACAGCTTGTGAGGCTGTGCATCGGTGTTGCTGTGTGCAGTACACGCGTGGATGTGCACTTGGGCAGCAGCTGTGTTTAAAAGCGATTTAGACTTGAAGGTAGGGCTGTGTTGTAGTTGTGTGCCTGTGTACACACCCATGTGTGGTCACGTGTATGTCACTCTGTGTGTACGCAGCTGTGGGTCTGCTTGTGCGTGCATCTTCCCAGGCCTGCGTGTCGCCTCCCCTGTGCAGCCCACGGACGGGGTGCAGGTGGGTGCAGGGCCATGGCAGGACAGCTTCCACCAGGGCCACTGCACCCTTGGTTGACCAGGCGCCACCAGTGGCTGGTGTGAGGCATCACTCCTGCTGTGAGCTCTCCATTCACAGGCCCCACAACCCTCCCCACACATCCTGTGCTGGGCCCACAGGACAGAAACACGTAATTACGGCCTCCCACGCCAGCAAGCAGTGAGCCCTGGCCCTCGGCGGCTCTGGAGGGCAGGGCAGTACAACACCTAGACATGGGCAGCCCCACACTCATCCCCGGGATTGGCCCCTGCCCACCACGCACAGCAGGGAGCCACCAGCCTCCACACCCAGGCCCAGGGCCCCACCGGCCATCCGCATGATGCCTTGACCTCGAAGGCCTGGTGCCTGCCCCTTTCTGACACTAGCCTTGCCAGGAGCACCCAGACCAAGACAGACCAGAGCCAGGTCCCGTGTGAACCGCCCCTAGGAGAGCAGGGGGTGCTTCCCACCACTCGGGGCCACCACCAGCACTGGTCCCTGTGCAGAGTCTCTGCTGTGCCCTGCCCTCCCCAGAGCTGGATCTGGAGCACCTTTCCCTCCCTTCAGGAACAGGAGAGATCACCCTGCCTCTGTGGGCTGTGGGTAGGAAAGAACCCTGTCTTCACCATGTGCTTGCCTCTCCCAGTGCTCTGGCTGCCTGGAGCGGTCACAGGTGTGGGGAGACAAAGGCCACCGCCAGTAGGGGCATCAGCCTGAAAATGAGAGAAAGGGAAAGAGAAGGGGGAGGGCCCGAGGGGGGAGAAAAGGAGAGGGGGAGACCGGCAGGGGGAAGGGGAGGGGGAGGGGGAGGGAGGGGGAAGAAGAGAGAGGAAGAGGGAAGGGGAGGTGCCCCAGGAAGAGGACATCACCCATGGGGACGAGAGGGAGCCTCTGGAAGGAGACGCAGGCTCATGCCACAGGCAATGTGTCTAATGCCATGGACCCGTGCACTCAAAACTAGTTCAAAGGGTGACATCTGTGTTCTCGCTCCCGCAATAAAGAGAGAAATACATGCTTTAAGTGACTTAAAATTCCGTCTCCCAGGAACATTCTGGGCCACGGAGACAGCTTTCAAAGCAAGGACGTGTCTGCAGTCCCTCACCCGGCCACAGGGTGCGAGACCGTTGTCACTGAGGTGACACAGGTGACTCCCTGGGCCTACAGGAGGACCACAAGGCAAGGGTCCCTTGGGAAGGCCCGGCTGGCAGAACGAGGCTCAGTGAGAGGTGGGAGCAGGCAGGAGAGCCATGGGCCACGGAAACGGCCCAGGGGCGGGGCAGCAAGGACAGGGTGCGGCGGATACACTGTCCCCTGAGGCCTTAAGCAAAATGGGTTTTCAAAAGAATGTAAAAAGCAGAACGATGTCTAAGAACTCACAGATGGGATCGCGCAAACATCAAGCAACAGATAATTCCCACGATATTTAGAATGTTCTTGGAATGGAGGAAAAAGGAAATCCTCTGGGTTATTTTTATGAAATTAGCATAAGAGTGATGCCAAGTCAACTGGGGAGAGGTGCAGAGAGAAACCAAGGCAGAGGAGAGAGGGACAGGGACAGGGATGGAGGGACAGAAGGAGAGAGAGTGGTGGCCAAGCCTGGTGTGAACATCAGCCAAGCGGTGGAGCAGAGATGGGCACAGGCGGTGCCACCCCAAGCACCCACCTGTCCCTGCAGCCAGGCAGGCAGGGGTGACAGCCAGGCTGGCTGAACCTCCCTGTTCTCTGGAAAAGGCCCTGGAGTAGCCACACCCTCTCCCCGCATCAGCCTGGACACCAGGGAAGCACCCGCAGCCAGGGTGAGGCAGGCGTAGGCAGGGGTCGCGCACAAAGACTTACGGCAGGGACACCGCAGCGTGTGCTTGGCACAGGACGGTGACGAGGAAAGGCCGAGACCCAAACACATCGCCCCAGGGGGTCCTGGCAGCTTGTGTGGTTCTGCCCACCTACACCCCCATGGTGCCAGTCCATTCTTCATTCCAGGCTGTGCCTCACTGCCTCATGGGTGAGCAGGATGCCTTCCATGCCTCCTCCTATGCCTCCACAAGAGAAGCCCGGGACCACAGGTACGGCCAACTGGCTTTTCCGTAGCTGCACCACCTGCCTGTCACCCATGAGCCCTCCACACTGGGTGGCTCTGGGCTGTGGACATCTGTGCCCTGCATGGTCACTGCCCGTGGTGGGGGCCACACGGGGGATACAGAGTCACACAGGAATCCCAGATTTCACTTGTAGGAAGCAGCCAAGCAAGCCAGGCATGGTACATGCCAGTAATCCCAGCTGTCTGGAAGGCTGAGGCAGGAGAATCAAAAGTTTGAGCCAGCCAGGGCAACTTAGCAACTAACTTAGTGAGATCCTGGCTTGTAAATTAAAAATTAGCATAAGGGCTAGGAATGTAGCTTTGTGTGAAGTCCTTGAGTTCAATTTTCAGAACAAAAGGAAAAGAACAACAGAGGAGAGAGACAGAGAGAGAGACAGAGAGAGACAGAGACAGAGAGGAAGAAAGGAAAAGAAAAAGAGAAAGAGAAAGAAAGATGAAAGATGAAAGAGAGAGGAAAGAGGAAAGAAGAAAGGGAAAGGAAACAGCTAAACTTCCCGAAGTGGCTGCACCTCTTTAAACTCCTGCAGGGCTGCTGGCCTTGTCCCTGCAGGTGGCGATGGGTGTGACCCGGCCTCCCTTTCCCCAGTGTGTTTTCCGTACTTATCCTGCCCTCCTTAGGGGAGCAGCTATTCCAATCCTTTGCATATTTTCAGGAAAGACTCCAAGGACAGTTTTAAGTTCATGGCATAATTACAAGGACAGGCAGGACAGGAACTCCACACATCCACCTCCCCATCAGTGAGGTCACCATCAGGGGGTCCCTGACATGGACATGTTGCTCATTAGTGTCTGCTCTCCATTCAGGTTTCCTTGGGTCCTCCTGAGGACGCCCCCAGATGTGGGGTCATCACGGCTCCCGCCTCCTCCGTGCTGGTTTGTGTGATGCTCTCCTCACCACTGGGTCACCTTGCATCCTGGTTCCTGCAGTGCCCAAGTGTCTGCTCTGAAGCCACCTCCACCCATGCACCTGAGGGAGGAAGCAGAGTCTGCCCCTGGCCTGGAGCCCTGTGCCCAGGGTCACCCCTACTTCAGTAGTTTCCATCTGCTGTTGAGTGGGTTTCGATTGTTACTACCCAATTTCCATCCAGTCTAGATACAAATCCTCTGTCAGATATACGACTTACCAATATTTTATTTTGATCTGTGCATGTCTTCTTTTTTTGGTACCGGGAATCGAACTCAGCCAAGCAAGGTACTGTGCCACTGAGCTATATCCCCAGCCCCCTGTGCATGTCTTTTTATTTAAATTTATATTTTTATTCACTTTTAATTATTTACTTTTTAAAACTTTTGTGTATTTTTTACCTTTAAGGGGTGATCTTGCTATTGTTCAGGCTGCTCTCAAACTCCTGGACTCAAGCAATCCTCCTGCCTCAGCCTCTCAAGTAGCTAGAACTGTACCCTGCTCATTTAAAAAAAAGAAAATTAAATTGTGCATTTTCAGAAAAATTGTCAAACGTCCTGGCCTGCAGTTGTTCATAACGCTCACGCGCTGCTCTCTTAGTGTACGGGCCTCGTGGCGATGTGAACCCCTCAGTCTCGCTCTGGGTCAAGCATGTCTTTTCTCTCTCTCTGACTTGTCCTTTAGAGACCTGTCCATCTCATGGTCCTCTTCAAGAACTGTCTTTGTTTATTTGTCTTCTACCTTATTAATTTCTCCTCTCACCTTTCTCTCCCTCTTCTTCTGCTGACTTTGGGCTCTGTTTGCCCGCTTCTTCCAGGTCTGTGTGGGAAGCAGGCGCAGATCGCTGCTTGACCCTGTCCTCTGTGTCCTGAAGGACACACATTTCCCATCAAGCATCTCGTCAGCAGAGGCCCAGGAATTGTTGTTGTTGCTGTTGTCTTTTTGAGACAGGGTCTCTCTGTGCAGTTCAGGCTGGCCTTGAGCTCACTTTGTAGCCCAGGCTGGTCTCGAACTCCCAGCGATCCTCCTGCCTCAGCCTCCTGAGTGCTGGGATTACAGCCGTGAGCCACCACGCCTGGCAGGCCCATGAATTTTGATTGTCTTTTTGTTGTTGTTTTTCATTTCCATTCCATTCCAGATGCTTTTAATTTCCCTTCTGATTTTGTCTTTGACTGTGGGTTATTCAGAAAGTATATTATTTAATTTCCAGATATTTAGGAGTTTTCCAGATATCTTTGTCCCTGCTGAGTTGAAGTGTTGGAGGCTTGGTTGCCAGCCAGTGGTGCCCTAGGGCAGTGGAGCTCAGGGCTGGGCTCTGGCAGGGAGGTAGGGAGGCGGCCTCCTTCTCTCTCCAGCTCCACCCCACGCTCCAGCCTGAGGTGCTGTGTTGCTGCTGCCCTAAAGGAGCAGGGCCAGGTGACCACGGACGGGAGTGCCAAAACCATAAGCCACAAGAAGCCTTGCATCTGTTAGTTAATTTATTTATTTATTTATTTATTTATTGGTCTTTTTGAGACAAGATCTCACTATGCAGTTCAGGCTGGCCTTGAGCTCACTTTGTGGCCCAGGCTGGTCTCAAACTTACAGCAATCCTCCTGCCTCAGCCCCGGTCTCCGGCTACATCTGTTTAAACTGATCATCTCAGATGGTCTGTTATGGTGATGGAAAGCTGACCCACACATTTCTGTTGTTTACTTCTCATTTCATTCTGCTATGGCCAGAGGGTATGTTTTGTGACTCAAACCTTTTCGCATTTGCTGGGACTTGTTTTGTACCCCAGAATATGGTCTGCCTTTGCAGATGTTCTGTGACTGCTTGGACAGCATGTGCATCTGGCCAGCTCTATTCAGACACTCGTAAGTGTCTCTAGGTCAAGTTGGCCATTGCGTTGTTCTGGCCTTGCACACCCTGTTGCTTTTGCAACTTTCAGTCTGTCTGTTACGGAGCTGCACGTCCTTTGCCACCTGCAGTGGTGGGTTTGTCTATTTCTCAGCTACGTTTTGTTTGTCTTTGTGCATTTGAAGCTCAGTTGTAAGGTATGGGAGAGCTGTCAGAGGAAGTGACCTTTGTCTCCGATGCTTGTGCTCTCCGATGCTGTGCATGTCTTTCTGACGCTGGTACCTTTTCCATTTATGTCTCGATATTTAACATGGGCTTCTCGATCTTGACTTCTGTTTTGTTTTGGTTTGATTTTTGAAATAAGTCTTGCTATGTAGTTCAGACTGGTCTGGAATTCACTTTGCTCACTTTGTAGCTGTAATGGTTGATACACTGTGTCAATCTGAGAAGTTTAGAAGCTTAATTAAGTAACTCAACAGTTCTACATCCTGGGGTGTAGAAGACATGCCCTAGGGCTGCTGTTTGTTTGTTTGTTTGTTTTTGTTTGTTTATTTCTGGTACCGGGAATGGAACTCACAACCTCGCACTTGCCAGGCAGGCGCTGTGCCGCTGAGCTAAATCCCCAGCCCCAGGGTTTCTGTTTGTTGTAATGGTTGATTCATTATATCAACTTGAGAAGTTTAAGCAAACAACTCATCAGGGGGCCAGGGTCCTTATTTTGTTAACATCCTCAGCCTGTGCAAGAGGAGGACAGGGAGACAGTGTGAGTGTTACACCTGCCCTAGGGAAGATAGCCTGCATACAATGCAAGGGAGGAAAAAAGGCTCTCTCCCCTCTTTTGCTCTTGTTGCTTTGCTGTCTTCCACCACCATCAACTCTTGCCCCTCTGCTGCATCACCCTGCTTTGGAGTCAGCAGATATGGGCTGAAACCTCTACAAACTGTGAGCTAAATAAACCTTTCTTCCTAACTTTGGGTACTGGGTAGAGAGAAAAGTAACTAAGACAGTAGCCCAGCTGGCCTTGAACTCATGACAATCTTCCTACCTCAGCCTCCTGAGCGGTGGCATCATAGGCATGGATCTTTTTTTTTTTTTCCTTTTTGAGACAGGGTCTCACTATGCAGTTCAGGCTGGCCTTAAACTCATTTTGTAGCCCAGGCTGGTCTCAAACTTGCAATGATCCTCCTGCCTCAGCCTCCGGAGTGTTGGGATTATAGGCATGCGCCACCACGCCCAGCATAAGCATGGATCTTGACTTCTTTATCCAACCTGACAACCTCTTCCTTTTAGCCCAAGTATTCCCAAAAGACAAAGAAGAAAAAGCCATAATCATGGGCACCCATCAGGGTAATAAGAAAGGCATGGATGATTGTGGGGAAAATTATCCTCCAACTAATGCTCTGACCTCACCTGATAAGTACTGAGAATAAAATAGGAAAGAACCAGCCATTTCTAAGTAACTTGGCCAACCCAGAACAAAACTCAGGAATGTATTTAGGAAAACAAAGCTGTCTAGCAGCCAAGAAGGTGAAGTCTGCAAGGCCTGACACCCAGTCCAAAGTTGCCAGGCATAGTAAAGAGGCAGGAAAACACACTCCCTGGTGAGGATACCACACCCAGCCCTGCATCCAGCTGCAGGGATACACACAGCAGAAACTCCACAGACCATTTGGAAGCCAACAGCTAATAGCAAACATGGGAAGGCATCAGTAAATAACAAAAATTCATCTAAAATATATTACGCTACGGCTGCACATGCGATCGATCTCTAGCTTCAGGTGCTCCCCAGTGTCAGGCATCAATGAACATGAGTTGCTGATTACTAGACAGTCAAAATTTTGCTGAGTGAATGAAAAATGTTGAATGACACTATTTTTCCAAACATGTAATTAAAAGTGGAATTGAGCTGGGCATAGTGGTAGTCCATGGTCCCAGCACTCAGGAAGGTGAGGTAGGAGGCTTGCTTGCGCTCATGATTTGAGACCAGCCTGGGCAGCACAAAATGAGACTCTGTCTCAAAACAGAGAGGAAAGAAAGAGAAAGAAGAAAGAAAGAAAGAAAGAAAGAAAGAAAGAAAGAAAGAAAGAAAGAAAGAAAGAAAGAAAGAAAGAAGAAAGAAAGAAAGAAAGAAAGAAAGAAAGAAAGAAAGAAAGAAAGAAAGAAAGAAGAGAGAAAGAAAGAAAAGAAAAAGAAAGAAAGGAGAAAGAGAAAGAAAGAAAGAAAGAAAGAAAGAAAGAAAGAAAGAAAGAAAGAAAGAAAATAGAGAGAGAGAGAAAAAAAAGTGAAGTTGATATGCACTCTTGGTCAGCAGTGGTTGGACTGGACCCAAGTGAGTGTGATTTATGCTATGCACTGTCAGGATACAGTTTGGAGGTATGTGACCAGGTCTGCCTTAGGCAACAACCCCTCTTTTTTTTTGGCCTTTTTGAGACAGGGTCTCACTATGCAGTTCAGGCTGGCCTTGAGCTCACTTGGTAGCCCAGGCTGGCCTCGAATTCACAACAATCCTCCTGCCTCAGCCTCCCGAGTGCTGGGATTACAGGCGTGCGCCACCACGCCTGGCTGAGGTCTGCCTTACAGACATGCCAACAGGACACTGACTTTCTGAGAGACCGCTCTGCCTCGGCCTGGCTGTACCACCTCAGTGTGACAGGAATAGCACCCCCTCCTCTGCGGACCTCGTTGTCACCCCTGGTATGGGTTAGCGTCCCTATGGCCTCTCTGCTGCCCATGCCAGCACTGTGCCTCTTCCAGGCAGACACAGGACAAGTCAAGGCTGCCCAAACCACAGACTGCGGGGTCTGCATCTCAGTGTAGTTAATGTGAGCTCAAACCTGGGAGTGCAACACAGCCATGACTCATTGTGTCCCCCAAATCGTAGGCTGATACCCCAAACCCTATGTGACGGTGTTGAGGTCACTAGGGTCGGTGACCCAGGTAAAGAGACCCCACAGGGCTCACGCGCTGTTTCTTCCGGGGAAGCACAGAAAGGCCGCAGCCGGAGTCCCTGCGTGGTTTCTGCAGACACTCAGCCAACTGACAGAAACCAATTGCCGCCCCTCCCCCACTCAGCCCACATCCCCACAGCCGAGATGGGGTCTCACTTCACAGTCCCAGCTCCCCACTGCTGGGGATGGACCTCTCAAGTGAGCATATAGGGACCCAGGCTGATTCCCTTACCCAGAAGAGCTCTTTTTATATTATATTAAAGACATAAATGCAGAAAATTAAAATTCAGCTGAAAGATTCGAAGATAAAATCTTAGCAATGCCTCAAAAAGTAGAATAAAAGATAGACAGGTGGACAGTGGAACAGAGAACACACAGACATGGGGAACTGGGTTTTGGAGGCCACAGCTGAGCTCAGGGGTTGTAGAGGGCACAGAGGAGGGGAGACAAAATTACCAGGAATCCAGGTAAAAAGTGTTCTGCAGGTGAGCACCACACCAACAGGGCCAACAAAACAAGACCCACAGCAAGGCCCACATCTCAAATTGTCTAAATGCTGAGATCAAAGAGGAAGCCATAAACGCTCCAGACCATGTATACAAGGTGTGACTGAGAAATGCATTACAGTAAAAATGTATTACAAATGTATTTATTGCTAAAAATGTATTACAGTAAAAAACACATGGCCATTAACTCCCCTCAGAATACTCTCCCTTCTTTTTTGAGATAGGGTCTCACTGTGTCATTCAGGCTGGCCTTGAACTCACAGCAATCCTCCTGCCTCAGCCTCCCGAGTGCTGGGATTACAGGTCTGCACCACCATACTTGGTACTCTTTCCCTTCAAACACACTCATCCTATGGTTCTTGCTGTCTTTTTTTTTTCTTTTGGTTTTTTGAGACAGGGTCTCACTGTGCAGTTCAGGCTGCCTTAAACTCACTATGGAGCCCAGGGTGGGCTCAAACTCACAACAATTCTCCTGCCTCTGCCTCCTGAGTGCTGGGATTCCAGGCATGCACCACCATGCCTGGCTTTACTGCCTTCTGCAGCAGCTCTGGAGTCCTCTTTCATGAGTGTCTTTAGTTGCACTGTCTTGACTGCCTTGATGTCCTGAATTGATTCAAAACATTTCCCTTTTGTGATCATTTTGACTTTGGAGAAGAGCTAGAAGTCCACAGTGCCAGATCCGGTGATGAAGGTGGATGGCACAGGGTCACGTTTGTATGAGCTGCCTTTCTACTGGATGGTGCTCAGCAGTCTCTGTATTTTTGCTCACATCTCGTAAAGACGCTCAGGAAAGAAGACTCCAGAGCTGCTTCAGAAAGTGGCAAGAATGCCGGGATGAGTGTATTCAAAGCCGGGGGGAGGACTCTGAGGGGGATTCATGGTAACATGTCTTTTACTGTAATACTTGTTATTTACACATTCACCATATATTAACACCTAACTCTTTTTTTTTTTTTGGTTTTTCTCCAGTACCGGGAACCGAACTCATGACCTTGCGCTTGCCAGGCAGGCGCTTTTGCTGCTGAGCTAAATCCCCAGCCCCTATTAACACCTAACTCTTGATGACACCTTGTAAGTAGGAATGGCCTTTGAATTTTCACCAGCAACATCATGAGCTGCAACAGCTGAGAAACAGCATCAAAGTTCTGAAGGAACTCCTTTCAGATCAGGGGTTTTACCCAACCCAACTGCTTCCCATGAGGGAGAACAGAGACCCCACCTCACCCACACCAGAAGCTGCTACACGAAGAAAGCTGGACATTTGGGGTGGGTACGCTGAGGCCCCTGTCACCAATCCGATGGGAAGGGCCAGTTCTCTGGGGACAGAGCCATGGCTAGAAGCACCCGGCACCCAGGTGAAAATGTGCTGCTGCGGGGCTGCTGCGAGTGAGGGGAGAGTGCCCTGGGATAGGAGGTGCCAGTGGCAGGGCAGGGTGGTCTTGGAGGAAGGAAGCAGCTCCCCTGGGAGCAACGGTCCTGGCGGAGCAGGCCTGGCCGAAGCCTGGACTGTGCGAGAAGCTGGACGCCCTGCCTGGCCCAAGGAGGGGACAAGGGTCGGGGACGAGGTTCAGGGGTGAGGGCCACAGCTGGGGCGGGGCCACCATAGAAAGTGCAGGACACAGACAAGGCCAGCGGCGGCAGCTGCAGACAGTAACGGGGCCAGGCAGCTTCCATCAGAGCTGGCTGCAGTAGCAGCTGCCCACAACCAACTCATCCTCCAGTTCCTGGGTCTGGGGTGCACCCAGCTGTGCTTGGCACCCATGCCAGTACCCACACCAGTGTCCAAGCACCCTTGGTCCCAGACCCTGTCCCTCCCACAGGACAAGCAAGCCCCCCTGTAAGGGCTATCTGCCCTGCAGAGAGGGGCCAGAGGCCTGAGCCTATAGACCAGGGCTGTGCTTGCCTCAGTCCAAGAGGTGGAAAGGGTGCCGTTCAGCAGTGTCCCTGGATGCCATCAAGGCTACCACAGCGGAGTGAGGACAGCAGTGGGGGCTACGGAGGCCGCAGCTCAGGCGGGTGGGCAGGGTCTGGAGAGACGCAGCTCACAACTTCCTTGCCGCACCCCCTGAGAGACTCAGGAGGACAGGACTGGGTGCACAGAGTCCCCCCAGACCAGGGTGGGGATCACCGGCCCACACCACTCGCCTGGGCCCCTCTGGGCTGGGCGGGGCTCTCGGGGGCTGGGCCCTGGACTTGCTGGCTTCCGCCTGAAGCTTCATTAATTCCTGTCTGGTTTAACCTCCCTGCACCAATCCTGTCCTGCAGGATGAGGTGTTAGCTGCAGGCGCATGCTGTTAACACGGAGGGATCCTCCGAGAGCAAGCCAGACACAGCAGGCTCCTTCGTGCAGAGCCCGAGGGGGAGTGTCATGCAGGGCTCGGGAAGGTGCCTCCCTCAAGAGTCCTCCAGCCACGGGGATTTGGGCAAGAGGCAATCCTCCCCGGCTGAGAGCACCAGTGTTGGTATTTCAGCCTCAAGTGTTTGCCGCTGCCCGCTCAGCAGGGAGAAGGAGGATGCTGCCTGTGAGGGGCAGAGCCAGGGCCTGACAGCCAGCACGTCCCACTCAGTGCCCTGGCCCTGACTCCTGGGCCCAGCTTCCCACCTGGGTCCTCACTGCCTCAGCTGATTCTAGCTCAGAATACCTAAAGGACACCCCAAGAGATTCACCAGCACATCCACCGAGTAGGTAAGTGGCTGTCCCTTGGCTTCCTCTCTGGGGTATGATGCCGGACAGGGCAGCAGCAGCTACTTGGAGACTGTGAGAAGCAGGTTAAGCATGAAAGCTGCACCACAGACAAGGGTGGCACCTGCCACCACCAGGCCCCCAGCTGCACGGAGGAGCCACCTCAGGGTGCCGTTGCCTGGCTGCTTGATCCAAAAGCATCTCCCAGCCAGGTGTGGTGGTGCACGCCTGTAATCCCAACACTAGGGAGGCTGAGGCAGGAGGATCATTGTGAGTTCCAGACCAGCCTGGGTTACAAAGTGAGCTCGAGGCGGCCTGAACTACATAGCGAGACCCTGTCTCAAAAAGACCAAAAAACAAAAAACAACAACAACAAAAAACAAAAGCATCTCCCTCCCACACACCCTGGAGGTCCCCTCTGCACCCGTTGCTTCCTGTGGTCCAGTTCAGCCTGCAGCTCCACCATCACTGGCTTCGAGGACCTGACCTCACCTGGTCAGTGTCTCTGAGGGCAGGAAACCCCAGGGCCCCCTTGGGGACCCAGGCAGAGCAGGCAGGGCCAAGGTGCCTGTGGTCCTTTCCTGTCTTGCATGGCCTCATGGTCCCCAGGAATAGCTCAGTGTCCAACCACTAGGCAGCAAAGGAGCAGCCCTCAGTATGCCAAGGCCAGAGCCTAACAGGCTAACGGACCCTGGGGTCTGGGTCCCCAAATCCTGGCCACCTTCCCCCCCAGTGCAGCCCATGTGGAGCCCTGCTGCCTGAGTTCCTCCCAGGGCCCCCACAGCCTTGTGGGGGACACACAGCAGCACAAAGGTGGGCTGCAAGGCCTGGGTGGGAGCTAACGGTGCCCACGGGCAGGGCCAAAGGCACCCATCCAGGCCCAACCAGGCCCCTGTGCCCAGGATCCCAACCCCAGTCCGCAGGCTTGGCTCAGGCCCAGGCACCCCGGAGTCCCTGATACCATGTGTGCCTGGCCATTCCTTCCTCTACAGGGAGAGCCTGAAGGCAGAGAGTGACAGGAGCTCTGAGGTAAGGACTGGTCAAAGTCCCCCCCGCTACCTCCAGCATTGGCTCCGTAGGGTCTGAGTGCCCCCATGAGCCTCAGTGTGCTTTGGATGAGTCTCCTGGCTCTGGCTCTGGCTCTGTCTCTCTCCGCCTCTCTCTCTACCCCCTCTTCTCCTCTCAGAGCCCCCTCTGTTCCCCTCTGTCCTCTGTGGGCCCAGAGTCCAGTTCCCTCTTTCTCTGTTTCTGGCTGTCTTTTCTCTTCTGTCCTTGTCTCTCTGTGGCCTCCTCCGGCTGTCCGGTGTTAGGCTTGGTCTGTCTCCAGGCTCTGTCCACCTGTGACCTCTGTCTAGGCTCTGCCCCTTCCCCATCTGATGCACACACAGTGGGAACACCAAAACAGACACCCACAGGTGAGAGGAACCTGGAGCTCCAGACCTGGTGGTGGCGCCCACCCAGAGCAGGGGACGGAATCTCTATCACAGCGTGTGCCCAGGGCAAGCACGTCCCACACCCCATGTGCCACAGCCCCACCCACCCCAGCCACCCTCCTGCGGCTCCCAGGGCACCCACGAATCCCGCCCTGTCGCCGCCACAGGAGAAACTTTGGGCTGACATGGAACAAAGCGGGAACCCAGGATGGCAATTACCCAGCTAATTTCAGCCGTGTAGACAGGCAAATCAGATATTCTGGTTTCCTCAAAGCCCACTTCAGGGCCTGAATTAGCCACCTAATTAATTATCTGGAACAGCCTGGGACTGGTGGCGTAGAACAGGGTCCCAGCCAGTGCAGGGTGCTGGCCTGTCACATTGTGGTGACGTCACCAGCCTCCTCAGAGCCAGCAGCCTCCTCTCGACCAGGGCGTGAGGGGGACAGTGGTCAGAATTCCTCTGGCTTAAGGGAGGTGCAGACATCTCCCCAGCGCTGTGTGGCCCCCACCCTCTCCCTCTGGTATGTGCTCCTGTCCGAGTCCCCCCACCCCATCCTTCACAGAGCCTGGGACCCACTCTAGCTGGGGACCATTGGGACAGGTGTCTCACAGGAGCTCTGGGTGCCCCAGGTGGCAGCTCTGGGGTCTGAGACCTACCCAGGACAGTGCCAAGGCACCAGGGGTGAGCTGACCTGACACCCCTGCTTGACGCCTGTGCCACCAGGTGCCAGCCCTTCTGCCAGGACCTCTGCTCTTCCCCAGGAATTCAGGTCACTGTCCCCTGCCAGCTCCAGTCCTAGGCCATTTTTGGCCAGGAGGATGGCCCTGGGACAGGTAGAGATAGGACCCCACATCCAGTAGCTGTCCCAGGCCACACCGGTTCGTGTTCCAACACACACAGAAGAGCCTGCTTGCCTCCCACAAGGTTCAGAGTCGCACACTGCTGTCCTCAGAGCACACTTCCCATCCTATGTCCAACCAGCCCTGGCTCCCGGGGACTGCGCTGTCCTCACCCAGGTGAGTCTTGGCCAAAGGTCACAGCTGGCTCTGTCCCTCCCTGTCCCACTCTGCTGCTGCCGTGGCTCCCCACCACAGTGCTGGCCAGTTTGGACATGGGCACCTCCCCTGACCTCTGGTCGCCAGTACTGGGCACTGCCAGGTGGGTGCCTTGCCTGCCCAGCCCTCCTACCTCCCAGGGCCTGTTTCATCACGAACTCCATGACGATGGCTTGGTTCCTCAGTGATCACTGGGTCAGACCTCACATAGGAGGAGGCGGAGTCCCTGCGGGGAGAGTACAGGGTCAGGGCCTCCCCCAGATCCTCTGTGTCCCCTGGTCCTTCCAGGGCCTCTGCTGTCGGGCTTTGGTCCTCACACCCAGCCCAGGATGGATAGCTCCTGCCCAGACGGCCCTGTGAGTTCCCTGCCAGCTCTAAGCTGCTACTGGGGGTCTCAACTGGATCTCAACTGGGGCTCCATAGAGGAGCCTGGCACCAGCCTGCAGGGAGTGGGGGCAGGGCCCAGGGCGTTTGAAGGTCAATGCTCAGAGCAGCCGGCCCTGGCCACTGGCCTCCTGGGTGGTCCTGGCCACATGCGGGGCAGGGCTCTGTTTACAGGATGGGAGGGGAGGTTGGCAGGTCCCAGGCCCTTTCTGTGGCAGCTGACAGTCTCCAGAGGCTGGGCTGTGTCCCCGGGTGACTCCAGTGACCCCCATGGACCTCATCACAGGACTGGGGTGGAGGAGAATGGAGCGAACAGAGGGAAATGGAGGGGTCCAGCCCCCAGGGCAGGGGGGGACGTTAGGAGTGGGTTGCCCCTAGGGCGATTCTGTGAGGGCCTCCTGAAAGGTCACAGCGCTGCAGTGCCCCTGCCCAGAGGGGTGTCACCTGGCAGGGAAGCCTGGGTCCCAGGGGACCCACTGTCTCACAGTTGTCCCTGGGCAGCCAAGGAGACCCCCTTAGGATCTCGGGTGGGTGGGAGGGACCCCAGATCCTGGTTGCAGGGCCTTTGCCGCAAAGCTATTCTCTTCCAAACTTCACCCCGGCTGGGGGAGGGGACCCGAGAGGCTCTACCAGGACCCTGCGCTCTGCAGGCAGGCAGGGTGTGGGCCGGTGGCCTCGGGGTGTCCTGAGCGGGGCGGGAGGGATGGGGACAGGGACGGAAGGGCGCCCGGACCGAGAGGGCGAGGGACTGCGGGGCGGCTTCAGCACCGCGCGGCGGACAGCGCCCGCTCCGTGCGGCGGGCGGACCGCCGGGAAAGGAGTCCGGGACCCCGGGGTCCGGGTGCGCAGCGCGGGGCCAGGGTCGACCAGGGGCCGGGGCATGTGGAGGCACGGGGGCGCTGGGGGCGCTGGGCGCCTGAGGGGACAGGAGCTGGGGGG
>NW_004955514.1:378284-405834 GCF_000276665.1 Chinchilla lanigera
CCACCGCGCGGCCGCCGCGCCGCCTCTGCTCCAGCCGGCCTGTCCGGTCCGGCGCAGAGCTGCGGGGCCCGGCTCGGGACTCCTGAAGGTCACTGCGGACTCCTGCCGGCCCCCGCCCCGCCTGGTTTCGCTGCCCCTGCAGGCACCGCAAGGTCGGCTCTGGCACCCACCCAGGCCCTTGCGGGACAGGCCAGGGTCGTGCCGGGACGCCGGGAGAGCTGGGCTCCTGGCCAAGGGAGGCTCCTGGCCACAGGTGGACACTGCAGGACACTGCATCACTTACCGCCGAGCCCGCCTGGCGAGTCGGCCGGCCTCACCCACCCTGGAGCCCAGTCGTCTGAGCCCAGCCTCCTCCCTGCCAACAGGGACCCTCCACAGAGGTCACCCAGGCCGGGAAAAGCCAGGGGAAGTGCTGGGCCATCCCAGGAGCCTCAGCCCCAGCACTGCCCACTCCTTCCGCGGCAGGGGGCAGCCCCACAGGGGCTCCAACGGCACCTGGAGGCTCTGGGAGTGTGTGAGGTGGGGTCACCTGATCCCACACCGCTCAGCCTGCCGCCTAGCGAGCCAGATCCAAGGTGACATGATGGCCGGGGGAGGGATGTGGCCCGGGAAGGGGAGGTTGCACCCTGTGAGACCCCAGGGTGGCCCCACACTGAGCCTGGACCATCACCCCCTGTGCCCTGGGCAGTTTGCTCAGTCCTAGTGGTACCAGGGAAGTGCACGTTCCTCAGGCCAGGAACGTCCAAGCACTGGGCTTCCAAGCTAGAGCCCAAGGCCAGTTCCACCCTGCAAACCCAGGGCCAGGGGACCCTGCCCTGACCAGCGAACTCTGTGCTGATGCAGAACCAGCCATGTGGCCAGAGACAAGCGCTGTCCAGGGGAAAGAGGCTCTGCCAGCCTTAGATTCTGCCCCATCCCCTTCAGTCTCTGCCTCCCTCTCTGCCTCTGTCTTTCCTGTCTCTGTCCATCTCTCCGTCCTTACTGCATTTCATCTACCCACACAGGAAGCTGCCCTTCTCAGCTCTCTTGTCCAGGCTGAGCTGGGGTGGGATTCAGCCCCACCCCAGGGGCTGAAGGTCCTGTGACGAGGACCTTCTGGAAGGCCTGATGATGGCCACAAGTCTCAGTCCCACGCAGGGAGACGGTGAACAGAGGTGCGATGAGGGGCTGATGGCCAGTGAGCAGGTTGTGTCAAAGGTGGTGGGGCACTGGGAGGATTTCCTGGCATCACTTCCTGCCCTGGTGGGGCTTGGCGCATCTGTCATAGGACGCACATGGCCAAGGCGGCCCCCAGAAACTGCAAATGCAAACTCCACGAGGCAGGACCCAGCGTGGCACTGGGCGCCACCATTTCCTGCAAGATTTCATCTTTGTTTGAAAGGTGACCACTTGAGAA
Organism: Chinchilla lanigera; assembly: GCF_000276665.1. Classification (NCBI taxonomy): domain Eukaryota; kingdom Metazoa; phylum Chordata; class Mammalia; order Rodentia; family Chinchillidae; genus Chinchilla; species Chinchilla lanigera. The sequence continues at coordinate 379,681 of NW_004955514.1, forward strand.
GCAGGGTGGAAGGTCGTCCTTGTCCCCAGAGCTGGGTCAGGTAGAGGGGACACTTCACAGCCACGCACACCAACACCCGCACAGTCAGCACTGGCTGGGAGCCCTGGACACACTGCCTTTTGTGGCCACGGCACTGGGGAGAGGGATAGAGGAGCGACATCTGGAGTGCTGGGAGAGGAGGGAACGCAGGCCACTTGGTGGACATCGCTAAGCAGGGCATTATCCCAGGCCTTGTTGCCTCCCACACAGGAGCTCGGCCCATTCCTTTGGCCTTCAAAGTGCCCAGCCTTACTCCAGCTTATGCTGGCCATGAGCAGCGCTCCAGGCACAGGACACAGGTGAACTGCCCAGGCCCCAGACCTGGCTCTTAGCCTCCTGGGGACCTCAGGACGGAGGGACATCAGGGGAGCTATCTTGGTTATTTTTCTCTCTTGTTGCTGAGACAAAATACCTGATCCCCAAAATTAGGAAATGTTTATTTAGCTCACAGTTTGTGGAGGTTTCAGTCCATACTCAGCTGGCTCCGAGGCAGTAAAGTAGCATATGGCAGAGAGCAACAGTTCATGGCGGCAGAAAACAGCAAAAGCAGCAGAAAGCGAAAAGGGAGGAGCAGAAGCAAGCCTCTTTCTCTCCGTTATATTGTATGCAGGCTCCCTCCCGCCAGGACGAGTGTAGCACTCACGCCCATAATCTCAGCCTTGAACCATGGGTCAATCACAAACTCAAGAAGCCTGCCCCATGACTGCATGAGACTTTGGGGGGACATCCGGACACAAACCATACCAGGAGCCCAGAGCCCAAGGGGGCAAACCTACTTGTACACAGGCCACGTGGCACACCCCTGGGCCTGAGAGCTCTCTGACCCCTTTGTGGCCTGCAGGTCCCCGAGCAACCAGGGCAGAGCCAAGTCATCCAGGAGCGAGAAGACAGGCCCTGGCAAGGGACTGAGGAGGTACAGCCTGAGCAGGCTGCAGACCTGATCCTCTGTGACCTCCCAGGGCCACCCCAGTATGGAAGATGGGTGGCCCTGTGCAGATCAGGCCCCTGGGTCTGGAGCTCCAGCTGCCCATCACCATCCAGGGCAAGCTGGCTGCCTCCATCCTTTGTCTTGCCCGACTTGTGTCATCAAAGGCCAGCTGCCCCCTGTCCCTGGCCTGGAGTCCCAAAACACCCTGAAAGGCCTCGGCACACAGAAAAGCAGGGCCTGGGGTGACTGGTGTTTCAGGTGAGAGTTGAGCCCTCAGCCTGGGGTGGGGTCACCCTGCTGTAGGGCTGTACTGGGAAGGGATTGTGGTGCCACGCTATGGCCTGGTCCCCACAGGCTGCTGGGCCAGAGAGTGCCAGGAGGACAGCGCCCAGCTGCAGGCGCTCAGAGGCACAGGGGACCGCGAGGGGTGAAGGGAAGAGGTACTCCAGGACGGTATCTTGGCAGCCTCTGGTCTTGAGTTCCCGCAGTCTCTCCGCAAATCTGCCTTGTAGGAGCGAGCCAAGGGCCCAGCAGCCCATTTCCCACAGCAAATGCTCACTAGCCAGGGTCCGGCTGTGCCCAGCCACCACCATGCAGGAGCTAGGAGCAGCACAATGCCACTCTGGGCCCCACAGAGCCTCAGCCACCAGCAGGAAGGGTAGACTCGCCAGTTCCCTGTCTGGGCTCTGCTCGGGTCAGCCAGGCCCGTCTTATTTCCCCTGGAAGGTCGTCCCAGGCCCACAGGTGCCCCCTGGCCACCATGGCTTGGCCCCAGGCTTGCCTTGCTGGTGCGCTGGAAGGACAGGGAACGTGGACATGTCACTCATGTGAGGAGCCCACAGGTCACAGTAGCACAAGGCACGGAGCCCCAAGTGAGACCCCACACCACCTTGACGGGGGAGAGCCTGTGTTCTGTGGACACGGAGAGTGGTTCCATCCAGGCCTGAAAGGAAGGACTGTCGCTGCAGCAACAGAGGTTGGCTCCGGATGTGTCGTGTCCAGATGGCAAAGCCCAAGACAAAACCAGATTGGGGTGGGAGGGGTGCAGCTGGTGGGGACAGCACCCCGGGGAGGGGGCCAGTGTGGAAGCAGAGAGGCTGCACCTTGGGGTGCACTGGGTGCTACTGAGCTCAGCACCTGAGAGGTGTGGGGGCTGAGGAGGGGCTGTGAGCTTCCCTGAGGGGGTGGAGGCCGGGCTGGGGATGGGCCCACAGGCTGCTCCTGGGCTGTACACGGGGCCCTCCATGCAGGCTGCAGGTTTGGCAGCCCCTTCTTCCCCACCCTCACTTGAGGAAACTTTTGTTGTCCCAGGCCTGGGCACTACACCTCTGAACCCAGCATCCTGGGCCTCTTGCGCTTCCCTTGGCAAGCTCATTCCAGCCAAGCCCTGTGAGAACCGCTTTTTACCAGAGAATCCTGGTGCCACCGCGGGCTGCTCCTGTCTGACCCTGGGGAAACTTGTTCTGAAGTTCATAGTGCCAGTTCAATAAAAAGTAGAACAAATACTGAACCATGGGTTTCTGAACCACAGCAACACCAACTACAAAATAGCGGAGACCCTCAAATGTTCTGTGTGCCAACCTGGGCCCTGGGCGCTGTGCTGGCCTGCACCTAGGGAGGTTCTCAGGCTGGGTGGGCACAGTCATGGGGCCCCCAGCACAGAAAGCAGGTGCTTGTCCTCAGCTGGTGCTATGCCCCAAGCCTGTGCCCTCGGGATCTGGATGACACAGGGACAGTCCCTCTGAGGCAAAGACTCACAGGCTTCCCTGAGCTGTGCTGCAATGAAAGGGGGAGATCGCACCCTAGAGCCGTGAGGAATCTGACAGGGATGGGGGACAAAGGGATTGCATGTGTGTGGGGACGCCGCTCCAGACCCTGCAGACCCACAGGGATGGGTGAATGGGGACGGCCAGGCGTGTCCCACAGTGGCCCAGGTCACACAGCCCGGAGGACCAGCATCACAGCAAAGTCACTGGCGTTTTCTACAGAACAGGGTGATCAGAAAGAGGGCACAGTGATGAAGAGGTCCTGGGGAAACTGAGGTCAGGGCCGCAGTCACCATAACAGCAGGGCCAGGGAGATGCCGAGAGACGCTGCATGCTATGCACATTTCCGAGCCTGAGCTGACATGTGGCAAGTGTCCCCTCTGCCTGGGACTTCTGAGGACAGCTGGATGCAGGTCTGACTTGGCATGGGCCAGGCAGTGAGGTCCAGGTCACCCTGCTCCTGGAGGACCCCTGCACAGACAGTGGTCACGTGGGTGGTGCCAGGGCAGAGGACAGATGGGAGCTTTAGGACATCACCCAAGAGAGCACTGAAAACCAACACCCGCCCCAGGCAGCACATCAGCAGGGACAGGGCCACAGGACAGACCTAAGCAGATGGGGTGGGCAGGTCCTGAGGACACAGCTGGCTACACAGGGCCCACACCCCTGCCCCACAGCCCGGTCTGAAGAGCACAGTCTGGGCCACAGGGCACAGCCAGGGACAGGATGGGTGCCAGCTGCAGCCCCAGCCCCAGTGCACAGGGTGGGGCCGTCAAGCCCTCCTGTGAGGTGCTGGGAAAACTTGGGGGCATGCCCCCACATCTGCACAACGCCAGGCGGGGCCATGACTGACCGGGGACACCTCCCAGCTGGGCACTGTGGTAGTGGGCTCACCTTGGCCTCACCCAGGGTCCCTGGAGAGCAGTAGGGCACCGGGCCCCATAGCCCACTACTTCCCCGCCCACAGCCAGGGCCGCCTGCCTGCACATATGTCTGGGACTCGGCTCATAAGGGCTGAGAGTGGGCATGTTTCAGGGCCAGAGAGCAATGTCCTCTCAGGCAATCAGGGATAGAGACGTGAGGCTCTGGTGGACACAGAGATGGAGAGTGAGAGGTTCGTGCCCTGTGCTCAGCTCCTTCCTGCCTGTCCCGCTCCCTCCCCTCCAGATGTCTGCATCACCGCTGGTTTGGCTGGGATGAATAAAGGCCCAGGATGCTCATGACGTGAGGAAATGGGATTCCACTTCTCTTGAGTAGGTGTCTAGGAGTAGAATTCAGTCACTTTGTTAAGTGTGCTTATTTTAAATGTTTTCCAGGAGGATGGCACCGTTCTCACCTCTGCCTGAGGCCCAAAGGCTCCACCCTCAGGCATACCGGGCAAGCTTCAAGCTAGAAGTCCTCCAACCTCACTGCTCTGGACATGTATGTTTCTTCCCAGCAGGCACTGCTGGGCTCCTCCCATGAGGGAGGCTTACCACCCTCACGGCCCTCTCCTTTTTGTGAGAGATGCATAAAATTCTTGCCCTTTAAGAACAGTGGGAGGTTTGTCCTCTGCTCAGTTGTAAGGCTTTCCTTTTAGTACTTTAGATGCTAATCTTTGCCAGGTATGTGAACTACACATATCTTCTCTAGTCTTTACCTGCCTTTTCTCTTAACTGTCCCTTAGAGCAACTTTTGATTGTAGTGAATCCATTTGCTTATTTGTCCTGTATGTTTTTCACGTGCTTTTTGTATGTGTGTGTTGTGTGTGTAGGATGAAGACTCCCTACACTGCCCAGGCTGGCCATGAACTCAGGGCTGAGCAACCCTGCCACAGCGCCAGGAATACCTAGGACTACAGATGACACCACACCCCGGCTTAGTTCAGTCTGTGCCTCTTTCTTGAAACCTTGTCACTTTTTGACTTAATAACTTTTCTGCAACAAGCTTGCAAAGTTTTCTTTCTGAAGATTTGTAGTTTATCATTTACAGTTTGGTCTATGATCCCATTGTTTTTTTTAATATTCCTGCCTCAGCCTCTCAGGGTCCGGAGGTCACAGGCATGCAGCAGTATGCCTGACAATGATCCGGTTCATTTTTGTGTATACTGTAAGGAGGTAAGAGTTTCATTTCTCTTCCGAAGGATACTCAGTTATTCAAATACTGTTTGTTGGAAAAGTTTTCTTTCCCCCGCTGGTTTGCTTTGGGATTCCTATCAAAAAATCAGTTGACGTGTGTGCACCTGGGTCCACTTCTGGATTCGAGCTCACTTGTCCCACTGATCCATGCGTTTACCCTTATGCTGATGCCACCACATTCTCTATGCTTTATAGTAAGTCTCAGAGGAAGGAATTTGAGCGATTCACGTCTGTCCTCTTTCAAAATTTTTTCAGCTTTTCTAGGTTATGTTTCTAAATTCAGTTTTAGAATCAGCTAGCCCATTTCTAGGGAAAAGTCTGCTGGAATGTATGGGGATTCCATCGAAGGTATAGGCTGGTTTGGGGGAGCTGACATCTTAATATTCTTGAGTCTTCTAATCCATGAGCAAGATATGTCTCTCTGTGTTCTTAGTTCTACTTAAATTTCGCCACTAAGTTGTGGAGTTTTTATTCTTTTCACAGCAAGGACTTTTATGAGTAAGACTGGGCAGATACTAGTGAAAGTGATCTAAAAGCATTTGTTTTGATCCTATTGTGTCTATCTCATTCCCAAACATTCTTTGTCGGTTTTGATAACTATGTCTTTTAAAGAAGTAGTACATTTCATCTAAGGTATTAAATTTTTTGGTATAAAGTTGTTAATTATTATTCTTTTATTGTCAGTAGATTCGGTTGTGATGTCTCCCTTTTCATTCTTTATTTTTGTTGTTAGTATAACCAAAGACAGTTGATTTGGGGAAAAAGATGAAAGAAAGAGGATAGACAGTTACTGTGAGGTGGTGAGGGACTTCTGAGCTGAAAGCCCCTGCCCTTTCATTCTTTTGTTTGTTTGTTTTCTCCGGTACCGGGAACCGAACTGACGACCTTGCACTTGCCAGGCAGGCGCTTTGCCGCTGAGCTAAATCCCCAGCCCCTGCCCTTTCATTCTTGACACTAGTAATTTATATACTGTCTCTTTTATTCCTTGAGCAGTCTATAGATATCTATTTATTGAGCTCATAATTCAAAGTTCAGACTCACTGATTTTCCCCCCATTGTTGGTTTATATTCTATTCCATTATTAATTATTATTATTTGTTTGTCTTTTTGTCTTTCTGAGACAGGGTCTCGCTATGCAGTTCAGGGTAGCTTTGAACTCACTTTGTAGCCCAGGCTGGCCTGGAACTCACAGCAATCCTACTGCCTCAGCCTCCCCGAGTGCTGGGATTACAGGCGTACACCACACCTTGCTGTTCCATTGATCGATGCACTTTTCTTTACTATTTTCTTCCTTTGATTTACTTTGGGTTTAATTAACTCATTTTAAAAAAAATTTACTCTTGATATGCTCTCCTTTTCTAATATAAATAACTAAAGCTATAAAATTCTAAGCATTGCTCCGTCTCCCACAAATTTTGACACACTGATGTTCATTTCCGATTTCTTTTGTGATTTCTATTTGACCCATAAGTTATCTTAGAAGTTTGTTATTAATTTTAAAGTACTTAGGGGTGATGATCAGATTTTTTTTTTTCTGCAAATGAGTTCTAATTCTGTTCTGATTAGAGAACATATTCTGTAGTATTTCAATCTTTTGGGATTGAGACTTATATGGTCTACCCTCATGAATGTTTCATATTCATCTGAAAAAGAACATGACTTCTTCATTCTTTGCTGGAATTGTCTATAAGCATCTGTTAGGTCAGTTTACTGTTCAGGCTTTTATATTCTTTATATAATTTTGTCTACTTGTTCTATTAATTACTGCAGGAGGGGTGTAGAGGTACCCAATTACAATTGTTGATTTATATATTTCTCTTTAAAGCTTTGTAAGGTTTTGTTTCACATATCACAAAGTTCTGTTATTGCGAACATACATACTTAGGAACATTATGTTTCCCTGATGTATTTAATCTTGCATCATTGTGAAATGCTTCATTCTGTCAATACTGCGTTGTAAAGTCTACTTTGTGGTATTAATGTGGCCACTCCAGTTTAACCACGATTAATGTTTGTGTGGTACCTCACTCCTGTCTTCATGTTTATAATGGGCTCATATACACAGTAAGAGCTGGACATTGCTCTTCACCCATTCTGAAAATCTCTTCCCTTTAGTTGATATTCACACATTTTAACTGACATCATCTATTATGTTGCTATTTTTTATTTCTTCCATTCATTTCTAGTTGCTTTTTTTTCTTGACTTCTTTTGAATTGGGTGACTACCTTACAGGATTCCATAGTTTAATTCTGCTATTAGCGACTTTTAAAAAAATCTAAGGCTTTTCCAGGGTTTCTACTGTTTAGCGGTAACTCATCTCTGCCAGCCGTCAGTGATGGTCCACCTTCTGCTCGAGGGGAGATGCTTGTGATATTTCACTTCTGTATGTGTCCTGAACCGAACCATACATAGCGGTTATTTTAACTTTAGCAATTACTTTAAACATAAAATTTTAAAATGAGAAAAAAACCCTCTGCTTTTTACCCACATATTTTAGTTTCCACCCTTTCTGTCCCAGTTTGTCACGGTTCCCGCCAAGCGCACACACATACATGTCTCCACACTCAGCAACATCTTGGGGCCCTGGGAAGGTTTCTGGGGCTCCCTTCTGTTTGGGCTGTGCCTCTGACTGTACTGCCGCACTCACCGTGTTTGCCCTCTTCTCTCTGCGATCTGTTGCTCGCTGTCCCAAACAGCCATGTACGTTTTGTTTGGCTTCTGGTGGCGTGGGAAGTTGGCTCCCTGTTGCTCTAAGTTTCAGGGTGAAGGCTGAAGTGTCTGCTGTGGAAGTGTCTGCTACAGGAAGCCCACAGGCAGGTGGCCGGTGTTCACAGTTGCTGTGGTAAGGGGCTGGGCTGGGCCCCTCCTCAAAGTGACCCAGGTATTTCAGAACCAACCAGGAATGGAGGGAACCTCTAGCTTGAAGCTCTGCCAGTGGGGGCTGGCCACAGGGATCCCACTGGTTGGCCCAGGAAAACTGTGAATGTGGCCAGGACAGGGGCCAGCAATCTGGGGAGGTGTGGATGGGTGAGTATGACCTGAGCCAAGGGTGGGAGGAGCCCCAGAAGTCTACACTGCCAGATTCCCATACCCAGGGAGATGGCCAGTTAGGGTCAGGCCTGGCCGCAGAGGCCCTGCCAGGGCTGCCCTGGAGCCCAGGAAGCCATGTAGTACCCAGGCCTGGGTGCTAAGCTGGGCAGGCACATGAGGGGTCTGGGCACAGATGCAGGCGGGAAGCAGATCTGGGCGGGGAGGCTGGTGGCCTTCCTAGCACACCCACTGGGCAGGCTGCAAGGTCTCCCAGACAATGAGCTTGGCCTGGTCTTGTCTCTGCCCCATGGTGAGATGACCTTTGGAGCCGCTGGTTGGGCCTGGCCCTCACTCCAGAGGCCGGGTTCTCCTGGACTCAGCTTCTGATCACTTCTTTTGCTTTGCAGTCAGTGACCTCAGAGCAGCTGAGACCAGAGCTGTGGCCCGAGCTTCCCACTGCCCCAGGGCAGTCCCCTCCCCTTGCAGCGCTAGCTGCTCGCCTGCTGCACTGGCCACTTGTCTGCTCTTCGGTGTCCTGAGCAAGCGGGGGTGCGCTGAGGCTCTTGTGAGAGGTGCGTCAGTGTTTGTTGGGCAAATGAAGCCCAGCAGTGCTGCCCTCCGGCCGTGGGCAGAGCAGACCCTGATGGGGTCCAGGATGCTTGCCTGCACCTGCAGCTCCTGAACCACAGCCCTGCGGCTCCCCCTCACAGGTGTGACAACAGTCGGATCTGTGTCCTCCGGGTCCTGGGCAGGGCTGAGTGCAGTTCATGCCTAGGGAGGCCAGGCCCCCAGTTCTGGTAGGGCTGCAGTGAAGCCTGGGGCTCCCTCACTCAGCTGTGCACTGGGGAGAACGCCAGGGCCTCCCCCAGGTGGCTCCCGGGAGTGTGGGAGAGGGAGCCAGGCAGTCCACCAGACCTCTGGCCAAAGGAGCCGCTGCCTCATGGCTGTGCGCCAAGTCCCCGCAGGGGCAGGGAGGGGTTGGGGATAGACACTGGGCCGGCCTCCCCTCCTCAGGGGTCCCAGCAGCCCTGCCCCAGGCCATGCTCTCAAATACCTTCCCAGAATCCCGCCTGCCCATGTGCCCAGCTCTCCCCTCCCACCCTGGGCAGCGGAGGCCCTGCCAGGGCTGTCCTGGGGCCCAGGGAGCCACGTGGCCCAGGCACCTTCCAGGGCAGAGCTGGGTCCTGGCAGACACAGCTGCTGCTGGTCCTGCGCACAGGCTCTCGCTTCCACCGCACATTCCTCTTCAGCGTGGCATCCTCCACAGAGCACAGGCCTGAGCTTAACCCCGCTGCTGTGTGGCCAGCTGGCTCCCCTCTGCTGCCACGTATCACCACCCAGCTGGTGCCCACTGGGCCACTCCACATGAGCGGCCCTGAGCGGTGGCCATCTGTGCACCACACGGTCGCTGGTCGACGTGGTCCTGTGGGAAGTCCAGGTTTCACTTGCAGGAGGCAGCCACACTTTTCCAAAGTGGGCGCACACAGTGTGCACACTTCTGGCTGGCCTCTCCGGGAGTCCTGGGGTGGGTGTGGTCCCCACCTAAGGATACCAGCCATCTGTGTGTCAGCTGTGTGTTCTGCAGGAGGCAGCACTAGCGTCTTTCATGGTTCCTGGTGTGGACGTCCACCATGCACCAAACGCTGCGGACAGGCCCCTGGTTCATGTGGGCCCCGCGGGGCACGGTCTGCGGCCTGGGCTGTGATGCATGTTTGTCTACACTGACACTGACAGAGGGGAGGCTGGGCCCTGCAACCGGGACCCCTCCTTTCCTATCTCCAACACCCAGCCAGGGTCCTGACGAGCAGGACGGAGCTGTGGTTCAGCCTGTCGGGAGGAGTGAGGGACAGCAATGGGGTGGGGGAGGCCAGCCTGTTAACCAAGGGCCAAGGGGCAGATGTGGAGATGCCAGGAGTGGCCGTGCCCAAGGTTGACACCCCCTTACCGGGTTCCAGGGGCCCTGGGCACACCCCAGTCCCGCCAGAGGGCCCCACAGATCCCAGGATCCCATCCCTTGCTGCAGGTCTGGGGCCGGTGCTGCCCTCCTCAGCACTGCGGGCCTGCTGGGTGGGCCCCTGGATCCAGATGACTCTGATGTGTTTGGGCACCTATTTAGGTTGCTCATTATTCTTTAAAGGAGCCGGATGCTAAAAATAGCGGCCGTGCATAACAAATCAGAGTCGCTGTTCTGGAAGCTGGCGCAGGAGTGACAGAATCAGGCTGTGGCACTGGGAGCCTGCTGGGTCAGGGGCTGTAACAGTCTGAGGTGGCCACGCAGCCAGAGCCACCAGGGTGTCCAGGCAGAAGGCTGCAGAAACCTCCATCCTCCAAGGACAATACCAGTCTCCCCTGCGGGGTCCTCCTCCTGGCCTTGGTGACTCAGGGTCACTGAAACAGGGGCCCTGCTCATCCTGGCCGTGGCCCTGACCTGAGCAATACCCCATGCTGCCCTCTAGTGGCCCAGGTCGCCTCTCCTGATACCACAGCAGGTCCCATGGGGGCCTGGGGTTCCCAGTTGTCCCCATTCTTGGGTCCCCAAGCACTTTTGGACACAGCCTCTCCAGAGTTTCTGCCACACTCTCCTCTCTGCCCCACACCAGGCAGCTGACAGGGACCCCAGGGATGCCAGGCCCACAGGGCACCTCGCTAGGCTCAGCAACTTACGTGTTACAGGAGGCCACATGATGATGCTCAGGGCCTAAGCACCAGCATGGGGCCCATGGCAGGGTGGCGGCAGGTGGGCAGTGGTGAGGGGACAGCAGGGCCACAAGCTCACACCACCAGTCACTGCCCCGAGGGCACAGTCCTAAAACTGCACAAGGACACATTGCCCACAGCCATGGCAACTGCTGCTAATGAGGGGTTTTAACCTCCTGAGCAACAAAACCCACAGGCGCAGGGCAGCCTATGGGCAGTGTGACTCGGCCTTGGAGCCTAGCCTGGGGCTCAGTGACAGCCCTGAGCAACAGGATGGGGGTGAGGGCCTTGCATGGTTTCCCAGAAAACTGTAAACGGACCAAACCCTCAGAGCCCTGTGTGGGGCTTTATACCAGGACCCAGGGCCAGGAATGAGCCTGACTGACACTGCCTTAAGACGAGTCTGGTGCAGCAGTCTGATGCAGTCACTTTGTCCTGACCAGTGTACATACACACCCCTCCTCCTGACCCACTGCAGTGTCATCTGGCGTTGCTACCACCAGTACTGTGTGACCCTGGGCCTGTCTGCCTCCTCTTCAGTCTCATGGCACCCTGGGGATGGACCTTAGACACTGCACCCAGGCTGCTCTGGACACCATGTCCCAGGGCAGTACCAGGCAGCCGAAGCCCCCCACACCATGCTCCTGGCCAGCCTGTTGCAGGCGACCTCCAGGACACCAATGGCTTGAGGTCACTGGATGCCTGAGTGGGCTCGGACCTGGCCAGCAGAACAGGTGTCCAACTCTGCAGCCCATGGTGGTGGGAGTTGGGTCTTGAACTTGAGGGGACAGTGAGGAGCGGCTCCCAAGGAAAGCGGGTGAGGCTGGGCAGGGAGGACTCCATGGCCCGGCCCAGGCTCCCTTCTGCTTCCTCTCTGGAAGCTTCTTCTGGTGCAGTGCTCAGCCACGAGGACAGGGTCACCGAAGGTCACACTGGTGTCTGCCCCAGCTGCAGGTCAGGGTCCAGATCCACGGTGTAGCAGGTGAGAGGCTGAGGAAGAACGGGTGACGGCCTGGCACAGCCCCTGCCAGGGTGGAGACCACGCGTCGTCAGAAAAAGTTTAATCATGTACAACGATCATCAGACTGATTACAAAGCAGGATGGACACTGCAGCCCTGAGAGCAACAGCAGAGCATGCAGTGGACAGCGTGCCGGAGAGGCGACACCAGACACAGGATGAGTCACGGACTGTGACGAACGTGGGAGCAGCGTAAATCAGCACTGCTCCTCTGGACAAGGAGGAAAATGAAACAACAAAAATCAGCTTTGGAATGTTTTCCGCCCTGCATTGCAGGAGGCTGTCTGCCCGGGACCCACACAGGACAGCAGGCAGTGGAGGATCTGAGCTGCTCGGGCCACATCAATGTCACGCCTCGTAGCCCGGGAGCCTCCCAGGCCCCCCAACTCAGCCTTGGCCTCAGCCTCAGCCTCAGCCTCATGAGCACTTGCACAGCCACCCTAGGGCCTCAGAAGAGGGGCCTTGAGCCCTGGTTCTCAAACTCAGACCAGGCGTCATTGAGCTCCATGAAAATCATCTTGGCGTACTGCTCATAGGGCTGCCCCGTTGCCTGCCAAGAAAAAGAGGGGCAAGAGGTAGTGAGCGGTTGCCCCGCCCCACCTCGCCCTGCCCACTGCGCCTGCTCACCTTGTCAGGGTGCACAACCAGCACCGCACGGCGGTACTGCTTCTTCACCTGCCCCGGTGTCACCAGGTCGGCCATGCTCACGGGTGTCCAGCGCTGCTCCCCGTCCCACAGCACCGTGTGCAACGTCGACAGCAGCGCACGGATGTTCCTCTCCTTGCCCTCAATCCAGTCCAGGAGCTGTCGGGGACCCCACACAGGCTGAGCACTGGCCCGCGGGGAGCTGTCCTCCCCAGCAGCTGCCACCTGCTGGCCCTGGGGTCAGGTTTGGTAGTAGCTCCTGGGAGACAGCCTGGACCTCAGACACTGTCCCATCCCTCTCACCCATCACCTCAACCATCCCACTCCTGCCCCGGGTCCCCAACACCACATGGGGGTTCAAGTGGCAGTGTCCTGGCATTCGCTAGACACAAACGCTGGCCCCGTGGCACAGCCATCCCAGCCTGTGGCTCAGGGCCCAGGGGGCAAGTGGGTTCCCAATGGTAGGACAGGGCTTGTGCCTGGAAAAGCCACTTACCACTACCTACACCTGCACACAAGGTGCTCCTCTGACTCCGTGGGATACTGCCTGAGGGGCCACACTGAGTGTCCCAGGCCAGGGGAGAAGCCGAGAGTGACACTGCTGCCCCCTCAGGCCATCCAGGCACGTCTCAGGCCCAGGAGGTACAAATCTGACCATCCTGTCCTGCATACTCTGGGCAAAGGTCCCATGTGTTGAAGTGCTAGCTCCCACACACAAACCGACCCAGCGCCAGCCTGCCTACCTTCAGCTTGAGGGGGTCTGTGTCTCGGGCGAGGTCCTGCTTCCTCATCTCCGCCATGGTCTTTGGCCCCTTCTTGTCAGACTTTGAGAAGCCTTGGTTGGGCAGCAGATCTTCAAAGTCATTCTCTGAGACCTTTGGCTTTTGGGCTGGAAGGGAACAGGAGCTTTGCAGAGACACTGGCCCCTTCCCTGTTCCACCCGGGCCCTCTGCTCCGGGGCAGGACTCTGTCCTGAGGCTTACACAGAAAAGGGATAGGAAGAGAGTATAGCCCCAAATGCCATCTGCCAAACCTGGTAGAGAAGCTGATGCTGGGAGAAAGAAGGCCTGCAGGTGGTCAGGGAAGGCACCAGCAGGCAGGACTCCACGCTCTTCCCACAGGCACCACGGTGAGCCCTGCCACCACCCCAGGCAGGCCCTACACACTTCCTGGATGGGACTCACCAAAGCTGGGCACACGGACCCCCCGCTCCTCTCGGTCCCCAATCACGCTGAAGTTTGTGGAATAGTTTGGCCTCGGCGGTGCGCAGGTTTTGGCGGGAACCTTGGGCTGGGGGGGCCATGAGGTGCCCTGGGCTGGTGGCCGACTTGTCTGCCAGGAGCTGCCACCTTTGGGGGGAGGGGCTGTTTTGGGAGCAAAACTTCCAGGTGGGGGTCCAGCAGCTGGGCCTGGGGAGAAGACCACATGACACTCAGGCTGCTATCATGCAGCAGCCGTGCAGACAGATGGGGCGATGTCTCCTGGGCCTGGAAACATGGTCACTTAAGCTGGCCTGCTCCATTCACACTCGTGAGGGGCAGACACAGATGTCCCCGTGCCCCCGCCCACAGCAGCCGGGGCTAAGCATTCCCATCGCAGAGTGGCCTGAGCCCCTCAAACGTGTACCTGATGCTTTCACTTTTGTAAAATAATTAGGATCACAGAAGCTGAGCTGACTCAGGCCTAAGCCCCTGCACCGAGTCTCCCCAGGGCAGCATCTGCCAGTCCCAGTACACGGCCCCTCTGTGTATGGGTCTGCACGTTCTGCCACAGTGCAGATCCCAGTAGCACCATGGCTGACTGATGTGATCCTGTCCCTTGACAGTTCTGTCACACCAAAAGCATTCTACAAAAAGAACCAACACAGGGATCTCTGCACCCCAAAGACAGTTTTGTTTTGTCTTTTTGAGACAGGGCCTTGCTGTGCAGTTCAGGCTGGCCTTGAGCTCACTTTGTAGCCCAGGCTGGCCTCAAACTCACAGTGATCCTCCTGCCTCAGCTTCTCGAGTGCTGGGATTACAGTGTCAGTCAGCTGTTGACAGTGAGAGGTTCTTCCTGGCATGGAAGGACACCTTGCCTATCCTGCTGCCACTGGCACAGACAGCACTCCGGAAGAAGCCACTGCTGATTTCTCTGGGTAACTGGCAGGCAAGTGTGGTGGTTGTGGTTTAGTTTTGCAGGAAACTGACCAAGAGTGGCTGTGTCATTTTATACTCCCATCAATGTGTGTGGGAAGTCAGCTTCCCCAGACCTCCTGGTACTAGGTGCTGCCCCTTCAGCACCCAGGAGGCTCCATCTCTTACGCTGCCTTCTGGTGCAGAGCGGTGCAGGGATGAGCCTGCTGTGCTCCTGACCACAGATGCCCACCCAGCTTCTCCCAAGGCAGGATGTCCCCTCTTGCTGCTGGCTTGCTGGGCTCTGCAGTGATGTCTGTCTTTCCTCTTCTGCCAGGGTGTAAATTCTATCCATCTTTCCAAAGAACGAAGTTTTTTTTAGATTTTTAAAATCATTCCTTTCCTTTTACTTGGTTTGGGTTTATCCTGCATTTCCTTTTCAAATTTCCTGGGTGAGAATGCATGTTGCTAGCGAGACACCTGGGAGTCTCTTCCAGCGTGGCTCAGCTGTGCTTGGCTTCTTGTCATTCAGTCCCTTGTCTGGCTCTGTCCACCAGGCCCCCAAGCCCCTCGTCACGGGCAAGGGCTGCTCTGTCTCCAGGGAGACGCAGCTCCCATCACCCTGCTGTCACTGATCCCTAGTCTCACCGTGGCTGTGGCGGTGGTGAGTGCACTGTGCTCTCGGGTCTGGGGCAGGCACGCGGCAGGGACTGGTGCGGCTACCTGCGCTGTGCCAGCCCATTCTCTACCCGGCTGCGTCAGCCTCTTGGGCTCCCTCCAGAATAGGTGCCCTGGTCCTCAGAGCTCTCCTCTCTGACTGCAGCCTATCACATGGGCAGAGACAGAGGCAGCGGGGAGCGCTGCTCAGGCCCCAGAGGGACAGCAGCCTCAGAGAGCAGCAGTTTTAAAAAAACTGAAGTATTTAAAGAACAAAACTCCTGGGATGGAACTACAGAACAGCAGCAGAGTGAGGCTGGGAGATGAGGAGGAGGCACGGGCTGAGGCGGGTGCCAGAAACCACACTGCTGCCCAGGACTCACGGGTCAGGGACAGGGCAAGGCCAGCAGGGGACTGCAGAGCCGGGGCCTCAGGACCGGCACAGCCCCGAGGGACCAGCCCACAGCCCCCAGCTGCTGCAGACGACAGTAGCCAGCTGGCCGGGCAGGACCTCCATCCAGGGTCTCCACCTGCGGCCCAACATGAAAGCCAACAGCCGGGTGTGGCAGTGCACACCTGTAATCCCAGCACTCGGGAGGCTGAGCAGGAGGACCGCCATGCGTCTGAGCCAGCCTGGGCTACACAGCAAGACCTTGTCCCAAGAAAAGCACGAAAGACACCTGGCAGCTGCAGCCGCAGCCCTCAGACACCCAGGGCTCTCACCTTACCTGGGAGGCTGGAGCTGAGGTCACGGAGGTCGCCGAGGTCAGCAAATGGGTCTAGGCTCTGAGACTTGGTCTGGCTGGGGTTGGGGCCCGCAGAGGCTGGCTGAGCTCCAGGAGGGAAGAGGGGTCCTGGAGAAGGGCGGAGGGTATCAGACAGGAGAAAAACCCCTCAGGGCCCCTCAGGGATCAGCCTGAGGAGTGGGGGACAGAACCACCACCCAAAGAGCATGTCCATACTGAACTGCTCAGTGCCCATGTTACACCAACAATGAGGTACTACTTGCTAGAATCTCTCTAAAAAGTGAGTATTCTTCACGATGTACCTCAGGATAGTGTAAATGTGAGAACACCTTTAGTCACATTGTTCCTTTATGAAATATTATGCTGTCATTAAAAATGATGACTGTTCACCCAGAAGCAGTGGTGCACATCTGTAATTCCAGCACTCTGGGAGGTTGAGGCAGAAGGATCACAAATTCAAGCCCTGCCTGAGTAACTCAGCCACATAACAAGATTCTGTCTCAAAATAAAAACTAAAAAGGACTGGGTATGTAGCTTCATTAAAAAAAGATGATTTCCAGGTATGGTGGTACATGCCTGTAATCCCCACACTCTGGAGGCTGAGGCAGGAGGATCACTGCAAATTCAATACCAGCCTTGGCTACAAAGTGAGTTCAAGGCCAGCCTGAACTGCATAGTGAGACCCTGTCTTAAAAAGTCATTAAAAAAAAAAAAGATGCCATGGCCATTCCTATAATCCTAGCACCTGGGAGACTGAGGCAGGAAGATCACTCTAAGGTCAAGGCCAACCTGGGCTACCTAGTGAACTCAAGGCCAGTCTGCCAATGCAGTGAAACCCTGTCTCAAAAAAAAAAAAAAAAAAGGTGATTATTCACATGTACAGAGCTTTCACAAATCAGTAAGAAAGACCAGAACTGCCTATGTGAAAAAGGAGCAAACAAGTGAATTCTCAAAAGAAACGCAAATAACTAAAAACACATGAAATAAAAGTCAACTTGATCTGTAATGAAAAAATGCTAATCAGAAGCATCAATGACCAATGAAATTGGGGAAGCGTCTAAAATTATTGTAGAATTAAAAAAAATAAAATAAAATAATTGTTGAATTGCATGAGAAATGGAGGGCAGTGGCTGCTCCTGGGCAACGGGCTGATCCATGCGTCCGAGCGGAGACGTCATGGCCGGAAAATAGCCAGGCGCAGCCACCCAGTGTGCACTGTGCACGCAGCCCTCACGGCACAGGGCTTGCAGCACCGGGGGACAGACCGGCCTTTCAGAGCCCACAGAGGTGCAGGGCAGCCTTGGACCCCAGGCAACCAAAAAGACGGAGTGTGACGCTTCCAAAGCATCCGCCTGCATGACAGAAGGCTGCAGCACCCACAGCCACCAAGCGCACCCTGGGACCTGCACGTAGGCAGCTCCTGTGGGGGGTGGCGCATCGCTTGGCATGACCCAGGCTGGTGTCCTACCTTCTGAGGCTGGCCCGGGCACAGCAGCCTCAGCCCAGGCGTCCCATCCCCCGAGTAGGTCTGGGTGGCTGGATGAGGCCGTCACCTTGCTGGGCTCTGCTGGCAGGTCCCCTGGAAGAGGAGGCCAAGGAAGCATGACCGGGGTCTCTGCAAGCCCAGCTCCCCACTGCTTCCACCCATTTCCTGTGAGCAGGAGGCCAAGGGAGGAACACAGCCTAGGAGCCCACAGGGATCTGTGCTGGGAAGCAGCTGCACTCCAGCACCTACCCGGTGGCCAGAGCTGAGGCTGGGCTTGGTCCTCACCAACAGCTGGTGCTTTCTGATGGACAATGAGGCCACTGCAACACATGGCTACTGAACTGACTGGCAGGACTGCCAAGGTGCCCACTGGGCCCCTCACAGGGCAACCACAAGAATGACACCTGGAATGCTGCCTGAGTGGCTCGGAGACCCTGGTGCAGCCATGCAGAGCTCTAGGCTGCCTTCTCACAGCTCCTGAGCCTCGTTGGGGCCCACAGCACAATGGACACATGGGTGTCCTCCGCCTGACCCCCTGGGTGCATGGCTCGGCCTGTCCTCCACTAGCCACGGGCCGTGGGCTACATGCCAACAGTAGCAGTCGCTCAGCACCCCGAGCCACCTGAACACGCTGCTCCTCTGCAGGATGAGCTGAGCACTCCCGCCAGGAACACACCAGAAGTAGCTGGGCTCCTCCCTGCCCAGGGCTGCCTCTGGGAGCAGGGCTACTGTCCAAGCCAGGGCTCGGCTTTCTTCACCCAGCACACCAGGCTTCCAGCCTCCCAGCCTCAGCTTCTTAGACTCACTTCCGAGCCCATTCCCTACCTCCTGGCCTTTGCGCCCTACAAATGCTTCAGGCAAATGAGGGTGGCCTTCTATGGCCACAATCCTGGGCCCAGGAAAAACTTCTGGAAGGGTCAACTGGTGTCCTGACTCTGTGAGTGCCCAGCAGGCGCCCTGGAACTGGAGGGCACTGCATGAAACAGAAGTCCCAACCCCACCACACAGACAGCATGGCTCCTGGCATGCAGCCCACCATAAACACTCACCCAGGGGCAAGAAGGTGGCACAGGATGGCGGTGGGGCGCTGCTGGTATAGGGGAAGGTTGCTGGGGCTGCCACGGGGTCTGCATGCAAGAACTCGCCGAAGAAGTCGGGCTGGGAACAAGGCTGGGAGTTGGCATTGGAAGTCAGAAGGAGCGGGTCAAACGGGTCAGCTGTGGAGACAGCAGACAGAGCTAGGCACTGGCACCGTGACTCCGCAAGCACAGCCAGAGCTGCCACCCCGTGCCCAGACCCATGGCCACTTCTGGGAAACTGCTGTCTACACAAGGGGCTCAGACACCTGTTCTCCGACACTCAGCAGCTCGAGACACCAATCCCACAGATGCCAGCAGGCCGGCAAAGAAAGGCTGGCAGCCAGGGATGTGAGCTTGGCGGGCACACGTGGGAGCAAGCAGGGCCTGGCACTGTGCACCCACAGGAAGCTTCTCCAAGACAGCTCCTTTGCCTAGGAGCCCAGCTGCATTCACTTGGGGAAGGGGGCATACCTGTGGCAGGGGGCCCTCCCTGTGGGGTGCTCTGTGCACTCAGAGGAGGGGCAGGGCTTGCCAGGAGCAGGGGGGCCTCGCCTCCCAGCAAGTCGTTGGGTTGCCCCTCCAGAGCGGATTCAGGGGGCCCCAGGAGGCGGCTAAGCAGGGCAGTGTTGCTGGAGAGCGCCGTGCAGGCCTGTGCAGAGGCAGCTGGTCCTGGGGCAGCCTCCGAGTGCAGCCCCAGGAGGTCAACACCGTCTTCCTGCAGCCTGGACTCCTGTGGTGAGGCTGGGGTGGCTGCATCGAGCATTGGGTCTTGCTGCCAGGCCCCTGCCACAGGGCCTGGTAGGTCCTCACTGGCCCCAGGCTGGCTATCTCCACCAGGGACTGAGGGTGCCTCTTCATCTGATACTTCGCTTTCGTCTCTGTCTGTGATCAGGACAGCCTCGCTCTCCTTACAAGAGAGCCCTTCCACACTAGTTTCTGTTTCTTTCTCTTCTGTGAAAAAAAATAAAAAATAAAGACAGCAGGTCAGTGGAGCCGCAGGCTAGTGTGGCTAGACAAGGACAGGGCAGGGTGACACATGGGCTGGCTGCCAGGGCTGTAGCCACGTCGGGTTCGGTGTGTGTTTTGAGGCATGGGCCCCACGCCGCGGCCTCTAACAGGGTCCAGGCTTCGCTTCAACCCCTCCCTGAGCCCCACCTTGGGGGCTCCGTTGCCCTCTCCAGGGCCGTATATGCACCTCTGTGAGCCTCAGCCAGTGGGGACACAACCAGCAGATCTTGGGAGGGTCTGGCTGAATCCCCTGGGCTGACAGTTGGTAGCAGTGGGGTGTGTGTATCCCTGGTTGTGGAGCGAGAGTGACACCTTCTAGGTGTTTGGTGGGGATACAGCGGGGTGGTAGCAATGAGTCAGGGAGCGGCAATGGGACAGGATACCCCACTCAGCTGCTCTCTGCTCAGCCCCAGGGCAGGTCCTGTGCAGAGGGCTCCGTCACAAACATCTCAGGAGGGCTGGAGCCAGCACTATAGCCTTGGTGGTAGTTTTGTTATTTCAAATTTTTGAAAACACAGAAATAATTCTCAGTGAGTGAGACATGAAAACAGGCTGGCACAGAGGGACCCAGGTATCCACACCCTGGAGTGTGGAACCTCAGGCCTGAGTAGGTGGCGAGGGGCCACAAGGCAGACTAGACCCCCACAAGGATGGAGGGCAGGTCACACCCTGCGCCTACCCTGCCAGTCCAGCGTGTGGAGGAAGTGGTTTGCATCTGTACTGCTGCTCTGCGGCGAGTCCGAGTCCGTGGGCTCAGCCTCCGGAGACTCCACCTCGGCGTCATACTGAGCCGTGGAGCCCGGCTGCCGGGGCAGCTCTGGCTTCCCTGCCAGGAAAGGGCTGGCATTAGCCAACTGTGGCCGTGCATGATCTGGGGCAAGGCCCGCAATTGGGGACAGCTGGGGAGCCGGGCCATGGACATTCATAGCCAAGACAGGGATGGCAGGGTCCAGACACGACCAGGCTGCATGCTCAGACACACAGGCACGCACACCCCTCCTGGGGATGCTGAAGCACCTCAGATAAGATGACAGAAGAAACACAAACCAGAACTCTGGTGGTCTGCCTGCCTGGGGGCTCTGTACTATTCTGTAGAGCTACTCTGAACTGAGGAGGCCTCTGTGCAGGGCACAGGCTACGACGAGGCACACATCTCCAAACGAAGCTTCCTCTTCCAGGTATAGCACCCACATCAGCAAGTGGCACAAACTGAGTGCCTGGCGTGGGTGGGTCCTACTCACCCACCAAGTTCCCAGCAGCAGCTCCTGGGTGAACCCCACCTCAGCCCCTTTTCCCTAAGCTGCAGCTGAGGAGGGAGTCCCTGCAACCTCCTACAGCCCCTGTGGCTCCAGCCTGGACCTAGCACCAGGAGCAAGGATCCAGATAGGGTGGGGCGCTGCCCAGCTGGGGCAAGTCCAGCACCCTACAGGCTCCGCCACACAACGACAGAGCCCAGAACCAGGCCACCTGCAGGTGGGAACAGTGCATGTGTTGCTGAGCCTTTGTGACCTTACCAAACTTAGACAGGATGTCCTGCTGCTCCTCTCGGCTGGAAAACAGGATCTTGGGGTTCAGCCCTCTCATGCTGGCATTCTCCCATGGTGGGGCCTCATGGCAAGGCCTGTCCCTGGGCTCCACCTCCACCTCTAGGTTCACTTGGAACAGATCCGGGTACTTTTCCTGAATGTCGCACGCATCCAGGTCGTACCTGTAGGTCCCACAGAGAGGTCAGGACTGCTTGCAAGATGCTCAATCTCCCTTCAGCGCCCAAAGGGGCTGCCCTGAGTGGGCACATGGCCCTCCCCTGCAGGACCTGTGATGCCCCAGCAAGGGTATCCCGGCTCCCTGTCAACACTGAGGATTCAGCTGGGCCCACAACCCTCAAGTCCACAAGAGGCCAGGTGCTCAGAAATGACTAGAGGACAGGACAGCCGCCACAAAGCAGAGCAATGCCTATGGCAGGTGAGCGATGTCACCAGGGGAGGTGACCCAGAATAGCGCCCCCTTGTCCTCCCAACTCTGCACTTGCCATGGAAGCTCCGCTGGTTCACATTAGGTGTTATGCAACCACAGGTGCATTTTCCATAAACACAGCAATACCCACTGAAAAGCCCCTGTTACCAGATGGCCATAAACCAAGACCTCGGGGATCCCATGCAAGATGGCTGTGGGGCCAGGACAGGCAGGATGCCTCTGTGCCCACCTGGCCCGGGCTGTGGGAAGGAGGTGGACAGGCAGGAGCACTGCAGGGCCTCTGACCTGCTCCCAATTATAAGCAGGCTCCACAGTGGTGACACTGGCCACTTCACTACACTAGCCTAACAGGGCGGTTCTGCAGCCACGGCCTTGAGTTTCCATCTGCCACCTGAAAGTCACTACATGTTACCCTTAAGTTTTATATTTAAAAAACTCCAATACTTGAAACACAAAAATGGTGACCATTTCCAACCCAGATGCTGAGGGCGCCTATGGGCGCCTCCAGGTCCCGAGTCCTGATCACCAACGGGAGGGCAGCAGTGAAGGTGCATCAGAGGGCAAAGTGGGGGCTGACCCTGCCTTGCTCTCAGACACATGTAGGTTGGTGGTAACATTTGTCACCCTGGCCCCTCCCTGCGGGCCAGACATGACTCCTGTGCACAGGAGACAGGACACCTTGCGACATGCCTCCTCGCTGTGGCCTCTGGCCAGGGAGCCTTGGTTCTTCCAGCCCAAGCCACTGAGAGTGGCCCAGCTAGCATGGAGCCATGGTCGCAGTGATGGAGGAGAGTGGAGGGGCCAGGTGGGTTGGCAGATGGGCCACCCGGGCGCCAGCTGCCAGGCACCACTCCCACCCCACCTGCAGTCCGGCTGGTCCTGGAGACTGCTCCTGAGCACGTAGGGTAGTGAGGGAACAATGGGGGTCTATGAGCAGGAAGGGCAGCCCCCAGGGCCCGGACCTTAGGAGTCAGCTTGTAGCCCTACAGGTCAGGCACCAACTTGGTCAGGCTCCACGAGGGCATGGAAGGGCTTCTGAAATGCCTGGCTGCTTGACAAAGATGCTCTCTGGAATCTGACCTGGGCACTGAAACCTTTGCTTCTTGACGGTCACAGGTCCCCCTGGGCCTCCTATGCCCCGGTCCCCAAGGACAGCATTTGACCACCAACGTTCCACCTTCCTCTCCGGCTTCAGCCCAGCTGCCTCTGTAGAGCAGCCGTACTGCATGAAGCTACCCAGGCAAGTGGTATCTTGAGACCTCTGCACCTCCATCCCCAGTGTGACTGAGGCCGTCTCAGTGACCAAGTTCCTGTCTGCAGGATGAGTGTGTCCAACACAACACAGTGTGGCGCCAATGTGTCCCCAGCACCCAGGCACTGGCAACTTAATCCCAACACAACAGTCAGTGCTGCAGGTGGTGAGCTGTGGGGCTCTGCCCCAAGAGCAGAATGCTGTCCTGTGGAAACAGGTGCAGGGGCTGGCTCGGGTCCTCCCAGCTTCCCCATGGGGCTGCCACAGCCAAGTAGCCCTCGCCAGATGCTGGTGCTGGGGCCTGGGGTTTCCTGAACTCCAGAGCCAGGAGAAATGGTTAGCTCCTCCACCGCTGCCCAGGTCCATCGGCACGCATGGGCCGCCCACAGGAGCCAAAGCTCTGGCTCTTGGCCCCTGGAGGACAGGGCAGTGAAACAGAAGCCCAGCCTTCCCTGCCCCTACCTACTCACCCAAGCTGTGCCACCACATGCTGCACACACGGTGTGCCACACTCACGCCAAGGGACCCTCAGGTCTGCCTGGCCCCGCCTCTGAGACCAAGTGACTAAGGGTCTCCTGGGTCATATCCTGATTCTGGGCACCCAGGATCCTGGGACCCACCCAGGGATGCACAGGCTCAAGCTGTGGCCACCTCACACCCTGCCTACATCCTGCTGTGTTGCCTGCTGTCTGGGCCACGGTCAGAGCATGTTATAGCTCCCGAACTTCCTGGTGACCAGTGTGGCAAGGCTTTCCAGACGCACCAGCCACTCGCACGATGTCCACACCTTGCCTGTGTGCAACAGGTTGCTTTTCTTTTTCTCTGTACTTCTTTGTGTGTTCTGGATGTGCCTTATGTCTGGTATACCCACATCTTCCAATTACTGCTGCTTGGCAACCTCTTAAGTTGCCTATTGATGAAAAACAGATTTGATTTAATAACATAAACTACCAACCTTTCCTTTTACAGTTAGCTTTTCATGTAAGAGGCTTCTGTCCAACTGCAGGTGGTGAAGACAGCCTGCATTTCCTCCTTGGAACCGTGCTGTGGAGCCTTGCTGAACTCAGGTGTGTGACCAGTCTCAAGCTAGGTTTTCTGCATGCTATGAGAAAGATTTTCCCCAAACAGGCACCTCAGGCAGGCTCCCTGATGACCTGCGCGCCTCCACGTGGTCTGGAAGGTGCTTTGTGTCTGGACTCCTCTGCTCTGGCTCCTGTACAAATGCCCATGAGCCCAATGCCTGCACTGCACGTGAACCCAGGCCTGTGGGGGCCAACAGATGAGAGCACGGGGTGGCGCCTGCCCCCGCCACACGAGTAGGGGTGCCAGCTGAGGGTGGCGTTCAGCAGACAGATTCTGTCTGCACCTTGGTCAGGTGAGCAGAAGTGGGTTCCTGCTGCTCAGGAGGCCCAGTTGCAAGTGTCAGCTTTCTCCTAACAAGCACCTGTATATCAACTTTGAGAGCAGGGTTACTCTGGCTCTCAGTTCTAGAAGTTTCAGTCCATGGCCAATGGGTCTTGTAGCTCTGGGCCTTGTTGTGGTGGAGTAGCATGTTGTGGTAGGCACTTGTGGTACAGAAAAACTGCTCACTATATGGCCAGGAAGCAAAACAGAGACAGGTGGGGAGGGAAAAGGGAGGGAGGAGAGAGAAACGTGCTGGGTCTAATAACCTCCTTGGTGCGTACCACGACCTCTCACAAGGCTCCATTTTGAATTCTGCACCCCCTCTCCCCTGAGTGTCCTTGCAGTGCATCCTGTGGAGTTGGCCACAGTCCCGCAAGGTTCTCTTCCAGCACCCCTGGGCTGCTGGTCTTAGCACCAGCTTTTGCTGTGGTGATCCAAGCCGCGTAAAACCAGTAGCTTCGTAGAGAGACACCGCCAATGTCGGTAATGCAACAGCCCACAACCCCCAGTGAACTCACGTACTCGCCATGCTGGGCCTGTCCAAGGCATTTTTCAGACTGTCAGTACCCGGTCAGTCAGCTTGAAGGTAGGGATTTTGTTTACACTTCCCTGAGAAATGTACAGACCTTTCTCTGGGAAATGTATAGAAGAGCTATGTTGGGGACCAAGACTTAACAGTGTCCAAGCATTAGCATAAGCAGTCCCAAAGGGACTGAGACCATGGCAGCAGTCGCTCTTGCTTCCTGACGGCCAGTCCTCCAGCTCTGTGCTCCAGGACTGCCTCAGCCATACACAGCCCTCTGAGAACAGCACATCCAGTGCCTGTGCTCACGCTCCTACAGGCTGGGGCTGGGACTGGGCCCCTTTGAGGCTGTGCTGCCATTCACCAGTGGCCTGGTTCCGGCACCACCCCGCTGGGCACTGTGGAGCCCACATTCTTGGCTTGCTGGGGCTGCAAACCTCAGGTGAGGGGCTGGCAAGACTGAAACCCACAGTGTTGTGCCACTGTTCACACTGTAGCCATCAGCACCCCAAATTCCATCACAAGCCTCCTCACCACCTCAGGCCTGCTTCCGTAGTGCCCCAGCACCCTGGGTGCTTCCTGAAAGGCAATGGCTCTGTGGTGACACCAGCACTGCCACTGCCTCCCTTGCTGGTCAGAGCACGTATCTGAGCATAGCTCTGGTTGAACAGAGCCCCACACCTTCCCTCCAGGGCTGGTAAGATGTTGTGCTGCCAGTAGATTGCAGTGGTCAGCCTTGTCAGTCTGTAGGTTATGACCCTGTGCAGTCTGCGACTATAAAGTTCTCAGGTGAGGTTTTTCTTACTACACAGACTGCAGCCCTTGTAGCACCTCTGAGCACGGCCCAATGCATTGGCGCAGAAGATTGCGGCTGACAGCAATGGTCTGGGAACCATTCTCCCATGTCCGGGAACCACTGCCGTCCATTCTCCCATGTCAGGTAGCTGCTCCTGTCCATTCTCTCTCTCCCCTTCCCTCGGACCTCAGACACAGCACACACCAGCCCAGCCCAGGTATCCTGCTCTCCACAGCCTCCTCTGTGCTGCAAGCTAAGAACATTCTCCTACAACTCATTACCTGCTCTGCTGCTAAACCTGTCTCAGGAATTCTTCATTTCAGCTAAGAAAACTTCTGCTCTAAAACTTACACGTGCCTCTCTGTGCGTCCCAGATCTGGTGAGGTGCCCCACCTTGCCCACTTTTCCTGAATATGCTATCTTGGTTAGTTTTCTGTTGATGTAACAGAACATCTGAGGCCTGAGTGATCTACAAAGAGAACAAAGGGTTCTCCTGCTCATAGTTGTGAGGCCAAGAGGTTTAAGTTCGGTGGCCATCTGGTGAGGGGCACCTGGTTGCCAGGGGCTTGGACAGTCCTGAGGCGTCAAAGGCAGGACAGCATCGGTGCCCTAATCCCTCCCCCTCTTGACAAGGCCACAGTCCTAGTAGAGAAGGGACCTGGCCTACGGCCAGACTAAACCTTAATCATCTCCTCAGGACAGTCCCTGCCCGTTTGTAGCTCAGCACAGGAAGTATGCCGGAGCACCAGGGGAGATATTCAGGCCACAGCCCCGTTCACTAGCCCCACTATCTGAATCATGCACAGCTTTCACCTACTCTTTCCTTCTGACCTCAGTCATCTGGTCTTTTTTTTTTTTTTTTTTTTTTTTTTT
>NW_004955514.1:406014-464796 GCF_000276665.1 Chinchilla lanigera
CCACCACGCCCAGCTCATTTGGTCTTTAAAGGGATTTTTAAAAGCATGCCTCCACTGTGGTAGGAAAAATCAGACAGCCTGGGTTAAAAAAAAAAAAAAAAAGTAAAATACAAGAGCAAGAACAGACACCCAGCAAGAGGAGCTGATACAGTCCCGCTCCCTGCAGGCGCACGGCCCAGCCCAGTGACACTGCAAGCTCATGAGGAGAACCACCAGCCAGGCCTAAACGCCTGAGTCTGGATATGTTTCTGCTGCCCATGGCCTTTCTGTACCAGGCCATCCCCCAGGGCAGAGCCAGCCCCTCTATCAGAGCACAACAACCATGAGTGCCACACTGCCTGAGGCCTGCTCCTCACAGCAGCTTCACATCTGTCTCTGAAGTCCAAAGTGCCCGGCAGAGCAGTCACACAGCTGGTGCTCAGAAAGCACACTGAAACCACATCCAGCTGTGAGTGGCTAAAGTCTCAAAAGAAATGGGTTCTCAAAAGTACACGGGTTAGGCCAAAGGCAGAAGTGCAAAGTCAAAGCCACTGGGGCCCAAAGAGCCCAGGAATAGATCCCTAGGACAGGCGGGCTCTGGGTTGTGTGACCAGCACCCTCCTGCTTTTGGTCATGTCCATAGCCTCCTGCAGACCGACCCACAGGGTGCATTTCACCGACCCATCCCGCACATACTTGGCGAACTTTACGGAGGTTGCATTCCGAGGCACAAACCCAGTGTGGAATTGAATCTGGAACATCTTCATGGATGCCATCTGCAAGAGATCAGGCCTGGCTGAAGAGCGGGCTGGGGTTGGGGCTGAGGTCACGGAGAGGACCTGCTCAACAGCACAGCCCCTGGGGCCAGGACTTATGACCCCTACGATGCACCCTGCAAGGTCCAAGGACACAGAGGTGCCAGGCACTGGGCATGGGGGATAGTGTCTTGGAATAGGGGACCCATGGCCCATGCCCCGCAGCCCCCCATGGTACTGCACCAGGGAGCCCCTGGGTGTCTCAGGATACAGTCCCCTCTGCCGGTACTGTGTGGTGTGCTGGGAACCAGCCCAGGGGACAGTTGCAGCTCCTCCACCGCCTGCCTGACCCAGACCTCTGAGAGCCCAGGGAGCTGGCGGCCTACTTGGCTGAGGTGACCTCACCTTGGCCTGCAGCCGCCCACCTAGGGTAGACCTGGCATGGTAAATGACAATAAGCACGTCGCCTTGAACCGTTATGCCCAAGGGGATGACTGCCTTGCCGTCCTCGATCTTAAACTCCCTAGAACAGAATGAGAAATGGCTCATGAGCCACAGCAAGAACTCCAAGATCTGGAGACCTAGAGTACTCAGATTCCATGTTTCTCTCATCATCAGTGGTATGTTTGGGACAGGGGACCCCACCTCACCCAAGGCCCCACTTCTCAGGACTCAGGAGGTAACATGGCTTCCTGCCCCCACAGGACTCAGAAGTGTGCTGGGGGCATGGCGGGACACCTGCATCTGCACTCACTTCATCCTGTCGTACTCCTGGGAGGTGGTGGTCACGCGCTCATCCCCCACGTAGACCTCACAAAAGGGCCTACAGCCATTCCTCTGCTTGCTGAACAGTGGCACAGGGGTCATGACCACGGCCTTCACCAGCATTGGCTTGCTGTGGGGTGTGATGGGCTCCTCTGCTACCATGTCACACACATACTCGATGTACCTGGGGGCAGACACGTGCCCAGTGATGTGTCCCCGAGGGCAAGACACACACTGGATCTTCTTTCCAACATATTTAATGCTATGTATTACCCTTGAGGCAATGTTTTAGTGGTTTCTCACAAATTCGATGCTGTAATTTTCATTCAGTTCAAAATATTTTTTAAATTCCCCTTGAGACTTCCTCTTTGACTCACAAGTTATTCAGAAGGTGTTTAATTCTAAAATATTTAGGAATTTTCCTAGAGGTCTACCTGTTACTAAATTCTAGCTTCACTCCGTGTGGCCTAAGAATACATTTGTGTATGTATGATTCCCATTTAAGTTTGGTGAGGTTTGAGTAATGCTTCAAAATTCTTTCTTACTGCACACTTGAAAGAAATGTGTGCATGCTTCTGTCAGAACACCTCGCTTTGTCAGGGAGGGTGCTGATCACTGATTCTCATCTACTTCCTCTATGGATCACAAAAGGAATGCTGAAGTCTGCACTACCATACATTTTCCATCTCTCTGGTGACCCAGCTTCTCTGACTTTCCTTTGGAGAGTTTCTGGAGGTAACCCTATGCCTGTCTCCCATTGTGGGAGTTCCTTCTGTGGGAGCCCACGGTGAACAGCCACAGGGGGAGGGACATCACTCTCCTGCAGGCTCCCCTGTGAGACAGGAGACCGCTGGCAGCCCTGAGAATTTGAGTCGGCCCAGCTGGCAGTCAGTGCAAAGCCAGGATGTGAGTTTTTCCTGCTAGATGCGAAGGAACACTACACATGCCGAGTGGGCCTGAACACAGAGTCCAGTAACAGAGGGAGGCTTCCCGGGGATCACCGGTCAAGGTTCCCAAAGACCCACGGCCAGTAGCCCCAGTCTGTATGACTCGGGCAAGGCCAGCACCGGCCCTGTGTGGTCTGCCTGCCACCACTGGCCACCTCTGCTGCACTGTCCAAATTTCCTTTTGCAGACATCACATTGCCAGCTCCACCTCACCCAGCCTGACAACCACCCTCACTCAGCCCGGCTGCTGCCCTGTCAGCACCATCCACTTGTGCCCATTCTCCTGTTTCTTTTCTTTCTGATCTTTTACCTTCTCGGGTTATTTTTATGGCTTTGTTTTTTTCTTTGGCTGATGTATTTATAGCAGTTAACACTTTCCCCAGCTGCAGAGGGTTTCAGACAAGCTGCAATCCAAATCTTTGCCTTGTAACGGCCCCTCACCCAACAAGGCTGCATTTAGTGGCAACAGGACAGCTGCAGGATCAACCCCACTCAGTGTCCTGCCCTTCCTGGGTTCTGGGTGCCGGCTGTGAACTCGGGTAACTCCCACGCTTCTCCTCCAGTGTTTCCACCCCTCTCTCTGGGGACTGCACACATTCACATCCTGCCATCTGCAAGGGCCTGGCAGAGCTGGCGTCTTTGGTCCTTCGCTGACCCTACTATCTCCATGTGTGGCTGGTTCTGCAGCTGTCCAGGGCTCCTCTCTCCACTCCCATGTCTGCCTTCCCCTCTCACATCATTGCTGGACCTTGCACCTTGCCCCTTCTGTGCTAGGGTTGTGGACACAAGTAGTCACTCCAGGTTTCCCCAAAGCTCCAAAGCACTGCTCAGTCTGCCTCGCTCCAACAGGGCAAAGGGCCAGGTGGGGCCTGTGCCTCCCTCTGCCCTTCCTGGTCTGCTGTGGACTCTGAACTGCCTTGAAGGGGTGCAGACACTCCCATGCTTCTTCCCCCAGGCTCGACCTCACCCCTGTGTCCTGACTGTGAGTGCCTGGTGCTCTGGGAGCTGGGGTGGCTTGAGGGCTGTTCCAAGGTGTCTGGAAGCTCGACGAGTGTGAAGCAGGTCCAGCTGGCTGCCACATCTCTGCCCCTAAGGGGCAGGAGTCCTCACAGTACTACATCAGCTTCTGCTCCTGTGCTGCCCACTCTCAGGAGTGACAACACCCAGGCCCAGTCCCGTGGAAGGAGGAGTTTCTCTGGTCCCTAGGTCTTCATCAAAACAAAGCTCATCAAGGGAGCGTTTATGCCAGGCAGTGGCTCCTCCAATCTGACAGCCAAAGATCCCTGTTGCCACAGAGCACAGGTGTGGAGGTGGGTGGTGAAACTGGAGAAAGCAGCGGCCCTGCAAGAGGCTAGAGAGGGATCGAACCAGGCACAGTGTTGAGAAGCCACTGCCTTCACACAGCAGGGACAGAGCCCCTCTCAGCAAGGAGGGCAAAGCACCTGCACACATGGCATCTGATAGCAGAGCTGGTCTGGTGAGGAGGGCCACACCAGGCCCCATGCCTGCAGGAAGACCTGCCTCCCAGGACGTGGGCAGGCATGTTGGCTGTGGCCTGTCTGTACCAGTTTGTTGTGTGCCACTGAGCTGGCACGCAGAGTGGCACTGACCCAGCCCCAAGGAAGGGTTGGTGAATGATGCAGCAAGGGCAGTGCCATCTCAGGCCCACAGAGCCAGAGGTGTCACTGTCCCCAGCCAGGATCCCTGGTACCTTTTATGGGATGGCCAAATGCCTGGTGGACAGCGCTTCATGCTGAACATGTACACGGCGGCCTCGGCAGTACTGAAGAGGCGGCAGAAGCACAGAAAGGCGCAGACAACCACAGCAGACGCGGCTCTCCCATCCTAGGACAGAGGGACACAGGACCCTTCCCACCTGGCCATACATGCACAGGACAGGGTGAAGTTCCTGAAGATACCCACAACTGGGGGCTACAGGGAGGATGCATTGCACCTCTGCGGTTTGGGGTATGGTCAGGAACTCACACCCCTGCACATGGTACCATAGGACTCACAGTCAGCAGAGAATGAGGGCTCCTTATCACAGTACAGGGCCAGGCAGCGTCCCTATCTACCCTGTGCTCAGAGCTGGCCCTACCAGGTGCCAGCACCTGAGTGGCTTTCACCAACACCACACACACAGCAACACCTAGGCTGCCTGCAAGAGGCTCACAGAACCCTGCCCTCTGCCGATGGAAAACCAGAGGCAGGGGCTCATCTGCCTGGCTGTGGCAGAACCAAGTCACAGCCCCATGCAACAGAGCGGCCTCCAAGTTGGCTAGTGGGTCATAGCCACAGAGGCTCCGGTCCCACAAGGATAGCAACTCCGTGGCGGTCCACTCCCCTAGGCCAGAACCTGCTCTGACAAAGGCTCCCTCTGCCTGGCCCCTGCTGACAACATCCCCAAACCAGCTGACGGGCCACAGGGCCACCATGCACTCACCACACAGTGCACAACGCAGACATTCCTGTGGTCTTGCCGCAGCCAGGAGTGCATGTTCCTGCAGATAGTGTACAGGCTGTGCAGGTTTGGAGCCCGCCTGGCGGCCCAGCCGCACTCAGAAACCTGTGGAGAGGTCCTGTTGGCTCGGCTCCCAGCCATGTCACAAGCTCAGCCAGCATCACATAGCCAGTGCCCCTCGGCTGCCTGCCTGGCACACAGAACTCCCTGGGGACTCCAGGACATGGTGGCCTTGCCCTGGGCACCCCCCTCACCCGCAGGGCACGTGCAGGTGTCTGTCTCAGCTGTTGGACTCTGTCACATGCAACACAACTCACTGATGGTACAAAAAGAGCCACCTCTTCTGTGCCTTAGTTCAAAAAAACAGGGGAATGTTCTGAGCCAGATGCTTGCTCCTCTGGGGGCTGGAAGGCAGGATGGAAGGAGGCACCCACCTCTGCGGAGCAGCACCCTTCCCTGGCACGACACGGCCCACTTGCCCTCAAGGCCGCCCTGGCTTGCCCAGGGCTGTTCCACCAGTCCTGAGTCCCTGCACCTCATCTGCTTGCCACAGGCTGCTGGGGCAAGGTCAGGGTCAGTCCAGTGGGCAGTTAGGGGCAGACCGATTGCACTCATGGCAGCGAAAAACAGCCACATCACACCAAGGGAAAACCCAGGGCCACGCACCCGGTTGTGGAACTTTGAGGCCCGATAGGTCCTGGGGGACAGGTTGTAGACAGCATAGTGGCCCGGGTGCTTGGCATCCAGAAACAACCGCACATCTTCGATGTTATTTTTGATCGCTGACTCCACGCCCTCGGCGGGGAATGACATCACTGAAACAGAGCCGTCTGTAAGCCACTCAGGACCCCAGGGGCTCACTCTCCACCCGCCACACACACCTGCCTCCTTGTCTGGCAGGATGCCTAGCCTGGCTCTTAGAATACCCACATGGGGGAATCCTCCCACTCAACTGCACAGATTCAGTGGAGAGCCTGAAGGTCTTCAAACATCATGACGAGCATTCCCAACTACGCTTTGCCTGGAGACCTAGTGTAGACGCGCACGGGCTCACCCTCTAACCTCGGAGCTCCAGATGGTGCCAAAACTGGGTTGCCCACCACTTAGGCCAGGAGGCAAGCTGGACACAGGCCACCCAACTACCACCCCTCTGGGATGGTGCCCAGGCCCAGCGGAATTCCCAGCTACCTAGAAGGCTGGAGAAGAGGCACCAGGCCACCTCTGGTGGTTACCAGTCCAGGACCACAAACTGTCTTCATGGAAAAGATACGGGTGTACCATGCAGCCAGCCCAGCAAACCTACCAGCAATCCTGGAGGTAATGTAAGATATGTCCAGATCGCCCTTTGCATAGCTGGAATCAGAGAAGAGCATATGATTACATAGAAAATACTCAGTAGCATGTCACTTCCAGCTGAGCCTAGTCCTGGAACACAGAGGCCACCCGTTGCAGGCTACACCCCAAGACAATCATGTGCACAGGGTGCTAGATGATGCATGCCACGTGATGCAGGGTTTCAATGGTCTTCCTATGCTTCCACATGTCCTAGAAAGCAACAGTGGGAGCTGTTTTTGAGAGAGGGTAACAAAGGTCAGCGTGGACAGTGGGCATAGGTCCTGCTGGCTCAGGGCCCTGGTGGGGAACTGTGGTAGGCGGTCCAAGGGCATGGGCCCTGTGCAAGTCAGAGGAGGCAGAAAGGAAGCCCCAACCCACAGGGGCATACACATCCCTACTGGTGGCTGCTGCCAACTTAAGAGAAGCCGGTTATCCCTTAAGCCAGTCAACAAAATCAGTAAAGTGCAGACTAATCCTAACTGACTAGGAGAAACCTGCAGGCTCATTCTAAACTCTGTCCTGAAAAACAGCTGTGGAGAACAGCCAGAAGCCCCTTGGGGGAAGAGTGGAAAGGCAGCCAGTTGGCAGATGGAGCACAGGGAGCTGCACTGCACCACTGGGCAGGCCCAGGGCAGGCTGGCCATACTCTACACTCACCACTGAAGACAGGCCACAAAAACAAGGGTCAGGGGTTAAGGAGCAAATGCTAAAGAAATACAAACCAGTTAACTGAGGCCAACTTCACTGAACAAGGCAACAAGAAAGACAGAAGAACAGGCAGGCCCAGTGCTCCAAAACTTTAGCAGAGGAGCCATTGACCAGGACAAGGGGATACAGAAAGAGTATCAGCAAGAGACAAAACAAGAACATGCAGCTGAGTGCAAATCACCAGACCCAGCCACTCCTGGAGAACTGCGCATGAAAAGGGACCAAGCATCACAGGGTCCACACCCATCTCAAACTCCAACCCAGCTCCAGGGGCATGGAAGGGTACACCCATTAGGTCTACAACCCACACTGCCAGGGAGGCACAAGGACATGGGGCAGTGCTGGATATAGCTGGCGTGCTCACCACCACCTGCCTATACCTAGCCTCCTCTGTGGGAACAGAAACAGCTGGAGGAATGCACTGCCACCTCTGAGTCAACCCAACACACCGAGTGTGTGTGGAGTTCTGTTCTTAGGCAGAAGCCACATGTGCTCACAACATCCACACATGCACACACCCACACAATGCAGTACAGGCCCTCATGTGTATGACACATGCTTGCATACTCACATGCTCACACATGCAGATACTCCTACACACATGCACTCGTGTATATGACACATATATGCTCTCACGTGCACATTCACACAGTGTAGCACACATCACAAGTGCATGGTGCTTGTTCACATGTGCATACATGCAGCTATCAGAGCCGTGACCACAGGGCTGAGGCTGTAGCACCTGAGTGCATGGCTCCACTCTGATGTTTCCTGAAACAGCCAAGGCCCTGAGGCAGCAAGTGGCAGCACGGGTGACCAGGGCTGATGAGAGGTCCCCAGGTACCCCTAGTTGAACTGTGCCCCAGGAACTGGCACAGGGCTTTCATCCACGTAGCCTATGTTCCAAGCCTCCAAGTGCAAGGTGGCCTGGCTCTGTCACATGCTTCCATATCAGAATGTGGCCTCAAGTACCACTTAGACCTGGCCAGGCCTCCATGGTGACCATGTTAACTGAGAAGAGCTGTGCAGAAACCACCACACCCCACAACCACCTTGCTGGTTTACACCAAAGAAAGAAACAGCTCTAGTGTGAAGGTGTCTGCAGAGAGAACTAGACGCTGAGCTGGGTGCTATGAGCCCAGTGCCAACACACAGCTCTGCAGCTGCT
The DNA here is from genome assembly GCF_000276665.1 of Chinchilla lanigera. NCBI lineage: Eukaryota > Metazoa > Chordata > Mammalia > Rodentia > Chinchillidae > Chinchilla > Chinchilla lanigera. Next base: position 414,133 of record NW_004955514.1, read on the forward strand.
GGGCTCGCCCCACATCTGCACTTGGTAGGAGGGTGGGCTGGCATGTGCTGTCCTGCACCTACTTGGCCACAGACTGGATGACCTTGGAGGACGTGTCCTTAAGGTTGGTGAAGAGCCGCTCCGTCCCGCCCCGCAGGATATCAAGGAAACCACCATAGGGCTGATCGTACTCTGCCAACGCCAGGGCTGCAGGAGAGACAGGTCTCAGCAGGTCACAGGGAAGGAGGCACACTGCCCTGGCCATGAGCTCAGAGTGGAGGCCAAGGGAGTGGCTCCCAAACCACAGGGTCCTAGTGAGGCCTTCAGAGGCTCTGAGGGCAGAGCTGCTGCCGAGGCCACTAAGGCCCAGTGCAGCTGTGAGATGTCCCAAGCTACTAGTGGGCTAGAGGGCTGACACTGAGAGTCCACAGCAATGCTGGCCACATAGGGCACAGGCAGGCCCCATAGGACGTGGGCCTAAGGCCCTCCTCAGGGAGTGGAGAGCTGCGGAGGGACTCCGGGAGCCTGCCACAGCCCTTGAAAGGAGATGCGGGGCTGGGGATATAGCTCAGCAGCACAGCACCTGCCTGGCAAGTACAAGGTCATGAGTTCAATTCCTGATACCTCCCCCCAACAAAAAAAAAAAAAAAAAAAGAAAGGAGATGGAGGGGCCTTGCCCATGGTCAATGCAAGGCTGTGATGCCGCCCATGGCCACTACCTGTACATACTCCGCAGCCTGCTCCCACAGGGGCCCAGATATCCCACCCAGATCAGCTTTCCTGCGGCCCAGATCAGGCTTTGGCGGGGTTCACTGTGGGGTCTTGGACCCAGTACAAAAGCTGCAGACAGGTCAGCTGCACCCACCAGGCCAATCCCATCAACAACCTGGACACCAGGAGGGCCAGGGCCTTGCCTGGTGAGGCGCCCACAACTGCCCTGGAATGGACCCTGGGGGCTGGCCCTGACCATTTGTCCCTGCCCTGCCACCACCCTCAGCTGACTTTGGTCTAAACGCTCCTGTTGGATCTGACACCACACTGAGCACCTCAGCTCAGCTCAGCTGGAGTCCCAGTACTGGTGGGGCCTCAAAGACCCCAGCCCTCCAGTCTGGGTCCCACGAGACAGTGTGCCCACAGGATGAGGACCTGGTTTCCAGCATGTGGACAGGATGTGGATGAACACCCTACAGGGGGCAGGCAGGTCTCACCTCCACTGTGGCTGCTGCTCGAAGGACCCCCAGGAGTGGGTGGTGCCCGGGATGGCCCTGGGTTGCCACAGCCTCCGTTCTGCTCCAGCAGCTGGAAGGGTCAGAGGCACAGTTAGCTCCCACAGGCCAGATGCACTCAGCTGCTCGAGCCTGCTTCAGCGGAACCCTGCTGGCGGCAGATCCTCCCTGTCCCTGAGCTGAAGTATCCTTCTCCTGCTCTTCTACCTCTCCCCAGCCCATGGACCCCTGGAGCAGGAGCAGTCCACACATGGCCCAAGGACACCAGTAGCTGGTCAGAGGTGGGCCTGCCCCCTGCCTCCTCCAGCTGTGAGGTGTTCTCTGGAGAGTCAGCTGGCACAGAGAAAGGCTCAAGAGGCTGTGTAAGTGCTATGATCAGATGCACTCATGTCCCCCATGGCAAGTGGTACCTCCTTTCTGGATAGTGGGAAGAACAAGGCCCCAGCTCCTACACCCATCCCAGGACATCTGCAGGTTACACAAGGGTCCGAGAGTTAAAGGCACAGAGGCCCAGTCACCCTGCACACAGCAAAGCTCCCCCCTCATCTCTTAGTCCCTTCTGAAACCAACCCATTGCCCTCATGCCTCCCTCTACAGTACTGATGATGTCATCCATACTATCCACTCACCAACTCCAGAGTACCTGGCACCCAGCTTCAGGGTATCCCTGCCTGGTGCCCCCAGAGGGGACTCACTAGCTTATGTCCCCATTTCCTGTCACTCCTTGACCCCCAGCCTGTGCACTCAATACCACCTCCATAGCAACCACAACCCTGACCCCTCAGCCTCCTCCCTTGGGGACTCTATGGGGGTTCAGTTCAGGCATTCTGACCTTTCCACATTGCACTCGCCCTCTGCAGCCCCACATTCATAGCCCTGGAAAATTTGGCTTCTACCTTCAAGGCTAAAAGGACCCAAAATCACAGAACAAGGACCAGTGCTCCAGGGGAGGGCAGCAAATTCCACAGGTGGGACCCAAAGTAGCCCAGGGACCCACCCACTCCCTGCAACCTCACCGCTATTTTATAAAGGGCTTCTGGCTGACACTCCCTGGCCTGCCCACTCTCCCCAGCCTGTTCTGACCTGTGGGTTGAGCCTAGAAATGACCACAGCTGAGACGCTGAGCCATGGCTGGCTGCCTATGCCCAGGAACCGTGAAAAGTGAAGAATCTCGCTCACTACAGCACCCAGAGTGAGGACTGCCAGACAGTGTGGCAGAGCAACCCTGAGGGTGGGCCCAGCCAGGACTTGAGCTTCCCCAGGCTGCAGCAGACCCCACCATACAACAGTAGGAGCTGGTGGGAGATCTCAGGGTGGTGCTGAGAATGCATACCCGACACCTCAATGCAGGCACGGCAGCAGATGATGGGGCTCACCTCCGTGATGGGTGCCTTGGGGTTCACATTCCTGGCTGCTGCGATCTCCTGCAGCTGGCGCACGGCCTCTGCAATGGACAGCCGCTCCTCAGGGTTGACTTTCAGCATGGCACCTACAACAGAACACAGTGCTCAGTCCATGCCAGACAGAGCCCTAGACCCAGGCTGGACAGCACCGCCAGGCCACCTGCCATACACACACTGCTGACATCAGAGGCAAGGGAGGAAAGAGTAAAAGAGCAAGGGTAAAGCTGAACAGTCAGCGGGAATGGCCATTCAAGACAGACATGGTGGTGTATGCCTAAAATTCCAGCATGGAGAGGCTGAGGCAGGAAAACCTCAAGTTCAAGAACAGTCTGAGTAACTAAGCAAGATCCTGTCTCAAAATAGAAAGATACTTGAGAAATAGTTGAGGGGCTTCAGCTCAGCGTTCCTATTCCTTCAACTCCCAGTGCTGAAAACAAAACAAGAAAATGGGCCATTCAGAATATCCTAAATTCACAGAAGGCAGAGCCACCGGGACACTACTGGACAGTCAGAGCAGTGGGAAGTGTGGGCTGTGACACTCAGACCTCAGCCAGGCCACCCAGCAGCACACTTGAGGACTCACGGATGAGGTCGTGGAAGACGCTGTACTGTGTGTCATTTGCAGGGATCGAGTACTTCCCGTTGACGATTCGCAGCTTTGCTCCATCCTCAAAAGGGTGCTGCCGAAAACACAGCAAGTACAATATGCAGCCCAGGGCCTGTGGGGAGAGCAGGAGCTTAGCCTCAGACTCTGGGGCACAGGTTGGGAGCCAGGCATAGGACTGCCCTGTCTTCAGGGACCCTGGAGAGCACCTGCCACACTTTCATTGCATCAGTTTTACAAGTTAATCCTGGTTCAGCTCACAAATGTCAAGCTGGTGAGCAGGTTGGCAAGGTGATCCACCACACCAGAAGCCTCAGTCCTTCCATCCTCATCCAGAAAAATTATCTCTCTAGGCTACAGTGGCAAAGCTCCAAACCCTTATTTTCAGATCAAAAGGTTGCCTTCAGCCCTGTGTGGTGGTGCACATCTGCAATCCTAGCATCCTGGGAGGCTGAAGCAGGAGGATCACAAGTTTGAGCCCAGCCTGGGAAATTTTCTTAGTGAGATTCTGTCTCAAAATAAAAAATTTTAAAAAGGGTTGGGGTTACAGCTTAGTGCAGTCCCTGGGTTCAATCTCCAGTGCCCTCCACCTCCAATTCCCTTCAAATTTATTTTATTTACTTATTTACTTACTTACTTTATTTATTTATTTTGATTTTTTGAGATAGGGTCTTGCTATGTAGTACAGCTGGTCCTGAACTCACTATGTAGCCCAGGCTGGCTTTGAACTTTTGGTGATCCTCCTGTGTCAGCCTTCTGAGTGCTGGAATTACAGGCATGTGCTACAATGCCCAGCCTTCCTTCAAATTTAAACAGATCACACTAAAGCACTGAGATCTGTGGGCTACAGGGCACCCACAAGGACCTTGCCACACAACAGGCAGGGTAGCTGCCAGGGATGCACGGTCCCAGTAACTCCTAATGACAGCCCTGGGAAGCTCCAAGGATGCACTTCACTGGGGTCTCCAGACCTGCCCTCTCCCCGCCCAGAATGCCCATCTGTGTAAATGGAGAGGGTGGGTGATTCCTGAGATACCACCCTCACCCAGCTCCAGGAGCAGCGCAATGGGGACTAGATGAATTGTGTCAGCTAAGTTCTCATGCCCAGACATGTGCTGAGGGTCACTTATCATGGGCCACTTGCTGGGGGGCAAAGAGGTGACAAACTAATGACAACCCTGTGTAGGTCCTCCCCACCCTCGCAGAGCAGACTCAACTCAGACCCCACACAGACATGGGTCAGGGAGCTGAGTTTGGCCCTGGGCTCAATTCCCAGAATTGCAGAAGTAAACCAGAACCAAAGGGTGGGGTGCAGGGAGTTCTTGTGCAGTGACACAGGTGGATCTGTAGATTGGGGATCTGTACCCCCACCTCTTCCTGGGCCTTTCCTCACTGCACCTTCAGGGATACCCTTTATGACAAACCAGTAGGTTAATTCAACATGTCCTCAGGGTCTGTGAGCCACTCTAGCACAGTAAGCAAAGCCAGAAAGCGGTTCGTAGGGAGCTCAGTTCATAGTCTCAAAGTCAAAGCCCAACATGACAACTGGGGACTCTTGGCTGGCAGGGGAGGGGGCTGAGTTGCATCGTAAGGGTGTGATGTTACCCTGAGGGGACAGGGTCACACCATCTTAGCCCGAGCATACCCTACAGGCATCACTGTGGAGCTGGCTGCCTACTGCCAGTGGGAATGGAGAACTGCCTTGCCAATGGGACATGGCCCTGAGGGGCAAGGCTCTGGGCATCAGCTGGCAGACTGAGACCCTGTGGCGCAGACTTGGCCTGTGCAGGCCCCTTTGGTGTGTGCTATCTCCATAAGAGCCGCAGCAACACCACTAGCACTCAAGTGAGTCTTCACAAGACGAAGCACTAGAACAACCAACGAAGGGAGGCTGCGGAGGCAGATGGTGCCCACCAGGACACTGGCCCAGGCACCAGCACAGCGGTACTTAGCTCACCCAGATATCCTGCTTCTCGCCGATGGGGAAGTTGGAATACAGGTCTACGATCTCCGGTGTCCTGTACATGGGTGTGGTGTTCCTTGTGATCTGAAGGAAAACAATGTGACTATCATGGAAAAGCTACAGGCAAGCAGTATTTTTAGTTCTGCAATGATCTTGTGACTTTTTTTTTTTTCTGGTACTGGGGATCGACCTCATGACCTCATGCTTGCCAGGCAGGCACTGTGCCACTGAGCTAAATCCCAGCCCCGATCTTGTGACTTTCTAAGCTCTGCTACAGGCTGGGAAGCTCCCAGAAGGGCTTTGGCCCCTCCGCTGAAGGTAGGTACAGCCTGGCCTTGAGCAGGGCCTCCCCGGCAGAGATGAGCCCTGTAGGTGTGTTCCTAAACTATGCTTGAAAGATATCTGTGTGGAGCAGCAGCTCTGAAGGTAAGTGGTGGTGATGCTGGGTGTACTTGATGGTCCTGGACTGTGCACTGAATGACGGTGGCAGTAAATTTCATGTTACGTGTGTTTTATAACGATTAAAAAAAAAATCCCAGAGAACAAGGGATAAGAGATTCAGAGCCACCTGACACAAGAACAAGCTGAAATGCTCCACTAGGCTGTTGATGCCCGCAAAAGCTCAATGAGGGCCCTGGAGCCTGGTGCCAGCAGTCTCCCAATCCTGGACCTTAGGGACACAGAGCTTGCACCCACAGGGTGACAGGAGTCAAAAGAAGCACAGGCTGAGAGGAAAGGGACAAGAGTGGCCTCCTCAGGCCATAGGGCACCACCTTGCCTCACCTCCTCCTCCACCATGGCTCGCTTCTGGGCACTCCAGCTGTAGTCGGGGTAGTGGGAGATGGTGGTGGCACTGCCGAAGTCACACAGCTTAATGGTCCCCTGGCTGCTGAGCAACAAGTTCTCAACCTGCAAGATGCCAGAAGGCAGTCGTATGGACATTTAGACCTTAGCAAAATTACCAGGTATGTCAGACAAGACCAGCAGACAGCCCCACGTCAGGGGCGAGGATACTGGCCACAGCCCCCAACATCCACTGCAGAGAGGCAGCCAGCTCCACACCAGCAGCAGTGGTGTAGGACACACACATGTGCGCGCGCGCGCGCGCACACACACACACACACACACACACCCCTATGCAGAGGTGGGGAAGGAGGGTCACACAGGAGCCAGCAAAGGCCTTTCTCCAAGCAAACTAACTATGCCTCACCTTAAACTCTTTTTTTTCTTTTGAGACAGGGTCTCACTATGTAGTGCAGGTTGGCCTCAAACTCAGGGCAATCCTTCTGCCTCAGCCTCCTGAGTGCTGGGACTACAGATGTGCACAACGCCCAGGTCGTCTTGTCTTAAATTGTTTCTGATCAGAAGCAACATACCCACAACTCAGAAAAATAAAAAAGTTAAAATCACTATAAATCAAACAAAGCCGGGCATGGTGGCGCACACCTATAATCTCAGCACTCAGGAGGCTGAAGCAGAAGGATCATTGCGAGTTCGAGGCCAGCCTGGGCTACAAAGTGAGTTCAAAGCCAGCCTGAACTGCATAGCAAGATCCTGTCTCAAAAAAAAAAAAAAAAGTGGGGGACTATAAATCAAACAGATAATCTCACTGAGATACAATGAGCCTTCAGAAAAGCCAAAAGATGAAAGAACATAATGTGTCACTTGTAACTAAAGTAAACATAACTCCTGAACAAACTTAATAAAAGACAGAAAAAATACCTACTGTGCAGAAAACCATAAACTTAGATGAAATTTAAATACAAGGCACAAAGGGAAACACCAAGTTTCAACAGTTTCACAATGTCATGAAAAGGCACAATGTCATTAGGATGTCACATCGTCCCAGTAGCCCCAGCAGAGGGGCCCTGCACAAGCCAACTTTGGCCACAATCCACAATCTAGGAATCGATTACATATTTTAAATACCTGGTGGGAGGGGCTCAAAGGAAGATCAGCACTTCAGTTATATGAAATTACATGGGTCCAGTCTGTAGATAAGAGTTCAGCCACACCTACTCCTTGGGCGATGGTCCTGGAGGCTGTGCTCCCCAGAGTGGGGTGCTATGGCCCAAACTCTGCAGTCAGCAGTGCCACGTCCCTAATGGTCCCTCACAGACCTCTGTCAACCCTGCTACAGAGCCACAGCAACTCCAATCTGCTGGGAGCCACTGAAGCTGGAAAATAATTTCACGTGCAGGATGAAGCCAGCCCGAGAACACGGGAGCTCCTCAAAGACGCATAAACACACTGTTGTAACTTGTTAACTGACTGCTGGGCAGGGAGGCAGAAATTAACCAACTTCTCGGGGTATAAATAAACGCCCCTACTGTTGAAGTCAGTCCTCTTGCTCATCAGGGAAGAGGTAACTCTACCTGACCCTAGCAACTGTCTCTTTCTTTATTTTCTAAATCCTCTCGCTGTTTTCTCCTGGGAACTACCGAGACCACCAAGTCCCACAACAATCAGTTCCCAGAAGTTTGGTGGAACTTCACAAACTGATTCAAAGACTTAATGGAGACACAGAGTCAATAGGAGCAGCCAGGCCTCTGTGCAAGGCTTTGGTCACAGCACAGGCACTGGCCCGAGGATACAAACCAGTGAGCACCAGACTCACGAGACGCCCTCTGGGGACATGGAGAGGAGGTACCACATCCCTGGGGTTGGAGGAGCTGGCCCAGATGGAGGACCCAAGTCCACAGAGGCAGCAGGAAGGAACAATGTCCTCACCTCTGAAGACTCCTACACTATTCAAGTGACACGCAGTCACCAAGACACCCTGAAGGGCAGCCACAGAGAGGAACCCCTGCCCCAAGCACCTGCAAACCACAAGGAAAGGACAACAGAAAAAGAAGCACCAGAAGGACACACAAGTCCCATGATGGGAAGACGCAGCCTCAAGGACAAGGCTCCTACCACAGGACCCCGAGGCTGCCAAGATCCTGCCAGACCCAGGACTAGCCAGACAGGCACATGAGCTCTGCTCCACAGGCACAGGGCAGGGTGAGGCAGAGAGTAGGCCTGAGAGGACCCGAAGCCTCTGCACTGGAGGACAAGCAGCACCCACCAGGGCAGGCTTGCACTCGGGCTCTTCACTCATCCTGCCCTGCTGTTCTTCACTCTCCGTAAGAAAACACAGGCAAGCACACACATACCACATCGCCCCACATCACAGATGTGAAAAGACTCTAATGCCCTGAGAAAACCCTCAGCATCCACAAGGAACCCTGGGGCCAAAGGCAGAACCAAGACAGGTGCACTGCAGGGCCCAAGAAGAGCCCTCACTTCCTGGGCAGTGGGCCTGGCACTGTGCTTCTGGAAAGGAGCTCCCATGTTCTCGGGCTGGCTTCATCCTGCACATGTAATTATTTTCCAGCTTCAGTGGCTCCCAACAGATTGGAATTGCTGTGATTCTGTAGCAGAGCTGACAGAGGTCTGTGAGGGCCCTTGAAAGACACTCCTGCTGCAAGCAGGAGTGCTCGACTCAAACCAAAATGAAAGGAGAAAGAAATTACAGAACAAATGAGAAAGACAGGAAGAAAAGAGGCAGGAGAATACGGAGGAAAAGGAGAGGAGCCCAGAACAGGCAGACACTGGTCTGCAGCACAGGGAGGCACCTGGCCATCAGTCACCTCAGATCCTGTTTTCCAAATGTTTCTGAGTTTGGGGGTCCAATCATGGGGGTCAGGCTCACGGTGGTATCAGAGTTCTAAGTGAGGACTCACAGGCAGAACGCTCAGTCAAAATCACAGAGGACAGAACTTACCCCAACCAGAGACACATCACAGAGAACTGCTTCCAGACCCTGGGCTGGGGAGACCAAGGGCAGAATGAGATGAGGGGAGGGTGTGCTGAAGCCATCACCATGTGGCACTTGCGATGAAGCCCCGCGCCCTGGAATCTCACAGCCACACGAAAGCCAGAGACCCAGGGGAGCAGGCAAGTGACCAGCCCTGGGCAGAACCCACCCTGGCTGAGGCAGTTGTGGCTCTGGAAGCCAGGCCAGGAGAGCACCCAGGGGGAGATAGGGGGAGACAGATGCTGCCATTGCCCTGTGTCACGTCCAGTCAGTTCCAGGTGAGTAACACCTGAGGCAGTCAAGGTAGACTAAGTACTGAGAGGCACTTAGGGGCCTGGCAGACCCAAAGGCAAGGGGGTGCTTCTTTGAAGGCCTGGCAGGGGTGCACTGCCCAACCATACATTCATGAGCTGAGCCCCGGGATTACATCTGCTTTGCTGGCCAGAGTGCTATAGTGATGTGAGAAACATCCCAGCTCCCAGAAATGCACACACAGGTGTCTTTGAGTGAAAGACCTTAAAAAATTTTCAGTACAAAGAATCTGCCTTGGTAAGGCATCAGGTCAAAGACAAGCTTAGTGAACACTGGATGATTCTCTCAAGTCTGGGGTTGATTAACAAGATACAACAGCAAAGTAGAGACTAGGACATAACTAGAAAACTCCCGCAGCACACATAGAAAGCTCACCACAGGACACAGATGGAGTTCCACAGAATCAAATTTCTAGGCCCATAAAGAAATGGAAAAAAAGGTAAAACTAAAGAATAAAGCACTGATGACTAAAAACACAGAACTGCTCACTGTCATTAATAATTAGGAGAAACTCACAACATGCAGGGCCACCACCCCCGCCCCCACCCCACCCCACTGCCAGGTCAACTGCAGACAGAGCCCCTGCAGGACAAGGACGGGGTGGCAGGGCCACAGCAACCCCAAAGAGGACGCAGGGCAGCACCCCCCCCACGCCCCAAGATGCCACACCACGGCAGCAGAAGGAAACCTAGTCGGGAACCCGCCTCACACCACAGGAAGAGCAGGAGCACTGCCTGAGCCCAGCAGACAGAGGCGCTCACAAGGCCTCAGCCGGGGGCCAGGGCATGGAGTGACGTGAGGGCACCTGTGCCCACAGTTGGCACCTTGAGGTCTCTGTGGATGATGGGCGGCTTCTGCCTGTGCATGTGCTGCACAGCTCTGCACGTCTGGTAGAAGATCTTCAGGACGGTGTCACAGGGCAGAGGGCCTTTAGCTTCAATTTTCTTTAGAAATTCTACCAGCTGCCCTAAAAGAGACAATTGAGTTCAGTCACTCTGGGCCTAAAAAATGCCATGCCCTCCTGGCCAGGGGTGGGTTCTGGTTCTGCTGGAGCAGGGCCTCACACTCACTGGCTTATCTGAAGCCACAGTCGGCACCTGACCAGCCGGCCTGCACAGCTGGTGCTGCCTCTCCCTTCCTTCACTGTGCAGGAGGCCAGTGGGCACCAGGTGGCACTGCAGACCCAGGTGTGGGACACCATGGGGGCAGCCAGCATGGTGCAGCCTGGGAGCAGCACAAAAAGCAAGGCCCTCTAGTAGAGGGTCAAGCGAGAAAAACAGTCCCCTGTAGTCGGGCAGAGAAAGATTAAGGACTTGCATCTTCACAGGGCCACAGTGATTATAGACCACCTGCCATGATGCTAACAAACACAATTCTCGATGTGTCCGTGCAGAGGTCACTGCCCCTCCTTAGGTACAGACGGTATCCATCTGCTAACACAGTGTCTCCAACACCGTGCACACAACACCAAACCTACACTGGGCCTGGCACCACCTAGCTGCTCTCCAGGGATCCCAGACTAGATCACTAGGTCCACCAAGCCTAGGGCTAAGAACCTGGGCATGGGGGCTGGGATGCTGCTGGTACTCTGTGCATGCCTACATGTTCTCAGCCACCCCACTCCACAAAGGTCTCACAGTTCCAGCTGTAGCCCCAAGCATGGTGTTGCCTGGGGCCTCTTTGATTTACAGCCCACCGAGCCTTGGCTTTGTGCCTCTGCACCTGCTTTCCACAGAGCAGCCCCCAGGGGCCTCCTCAGTACCAGGAACAAGGCCACATCACAGCCATAGCCAATAGGCCCCAGCAGCAGATCAGGGTCACCACTCTGGTGATGGTGTCTCCTCCCTGCTCCCAAGTGTGCTGGCCTCACACCTCACACCCACCTCCCGGGGCTTCACTGTCCATCTCATCTGACTGTGCACCCCTTTCTCTGCTGCAGCTCAGGCTTCCAAGCCTGTTGGCTTCACCTGTATACACAGGGGCCCTGAGCCTGCACACAGCAGGGCCAGGAGCAGCTTCAAGGTGTACTAGAGTAAGATGCTAGTGCTCTGAGGGCAGCCTTGGTAACCTCTAGGCCTCTGCAACTTCTAGAAGAAAGGGAACATAGGCTCATGTGTCTCTGGTCTCCTGAAACTTAGAGCAAGGCCTTCTACTAATACAACTTTCAACCGGGAGCTCCAGGTGCATGCCCACAGCAGGGATTCCAGACCAGATCTGGATGCCCTCCCAGCTTCCAGCTGGAACGGCCTTAGGCCCTGCCAGGCAGGCTATCAACCTTGGGTGGACTGAACCTTCCCCCACCTCATCCAACCTGCTCCACAGTCTCTGCAGCAACCCTGACACTGAGGCTTTGGGACGAATGGGCTCAGGAAGAGGTGTCTGGGCCCAAGGCCAGGCCTGGGGGCCAGAGCAGGGGCAAGTGACCCTGGCTGTTGTCAGTGGCTCATTCTTGGGGAGAATTAAGGAGTTATTTTTAAAAATAAAAATTCTAGGGCTGAGGACATATAGCTCAATGGTAGAGCACTTATCCAGCATGAATGAGGCCCTGAGTTCCATTCCCATGCTGCAAAACAGAGAAAGAAAAACTCCACCTATGACAGTGGGAATGGCCCAAGAACTCCTTTCTCCTCAGGCCCTTGTGCAGTGGACGACACACAGAAGCCACCCAGCTCTGCTTCAGGAGTCTGGTCTCAAAGCCTCCTCAGCCTGACCTGCTGCTGCACAACACTCCCTGAGTCCTCCACCTCTCCACTGTTCCACACCCCACTCTGGCCCCACAGACCAGACCCCCAGAGGCATCCTGGGATGTACTCTCCATAGCCCTGCAGGCCTGCACCTGGTGAGGACTTTGAGTTACCAAGAAAGGAAGTGTGGCCTCCCTCAGAGTGTGGAACTGGGCAGTGGAGCTGGATCTTCTGTTCCCCACAGCGCCAGCCAGGGACAGCAACTGAGTCTACACTTGCCTGCCACCTCCTTCACTGCTCTGACTTGGGGAACACCACCACAGTGCACCCTTGTTCTTGACAGCTCCGTCTCTAACCCTCCAGGACCAAGATCTCCAGAACTTACTCAAGCGAAGGTTTCTGACTTTCCCTAATGATGGGGGAGGGGTCCATTTTGAACAGCACCAGGGAAAATGACAGATGGTAGAATCCCCATGTGACCAAAGTGTGCAGGGTGGGCAGCATCATGCCGATTGTCAGCTGTTCCACCACACAGTACAAGACTTAGCCAGGCCCCACAGCTCTAGCAATGCACCCATGAGTTACCAACACCCCAGCTTTGGGAACCCCAGCCTCTGAGTGTGGTTAAGATGAGCAAGACGCTGTCCCTCACCTGCAGCCCACCCTCCGAGGTTTCTGTTACCCATGGTCAACTGTGGCCCAAAGACACAGACTGGAACACTCCAGACAGAAAATTCACAGGGTTTATGTGGGGGCATCCCGAGTAGAGTGATGGAACCTCACACTGCCCTGCTTGGTCCCTGGGGGCTGGTCACACACGGCCCAGCCCATCTTCGCTGGGTGAGGAGCCATCCTGGTTATCACAGCAGCTGTCACAGTCATGCTGCACCTGTCAGAGGTTCTGATCTGTCCCTAGGTTGAGGCACCACTGCCAGTCTGGGAAGAAGTCCTCAAGGATAAGGGGCACACTCTACTGGCATGAAAAGATGCATGATTTTAAAAAGGATGTTTAAAAGTAAGTACATGTAGTAAACCCCTAGGCAGGTGTAATGGTACAAACTTGTAATTCTAGTGACCTGGGAGCCTGAAGCAGAAAGACTGCAAATTAGTGGAGAGCCTGGGCTACGTAGCTATCAAAGGGCAGCCTGGTTACACAGTGAGACCCAATCTCAAACAAAACCAAAACCGAACCTCCCACAATAAACACTAAGTTTATAAGCATCTACTCAACTCTACATCGTCTGTTTTTTCATTCAGCACATGTTCTTCTGTAACTGAAAATCACAGTAACAACTGATACCCAGGGAAGAGAAGGCCCCAGGTGAAAGCTGAGCAGAGATGTCCACACAGCCAGGGCTGGCATCCCCCCCACCTAAGGACAGCCCAGGCCTCAGAGCTAGTTCCTAGACACCATGCACCCCCAAGAGAACAGCTGGGAGAAATACCATTCTGAACAGAAAAGACACAGGCAGCCTCACAACTGACCACAGTGCAGGAACTATGCAGTGCTTCACGGGGCTAGGGCAGCATGACCAAGACACTGGGGACAGTGGAAATGGCAGAACAAGCTGCCATGCTGTCACGTCATAAAGATTTCTTTAGGGACAAATCTGGGACCGCAGTCAGGCCACACATGAGAAAAAGGATCTCACGACTTATTGTCTGCAACTTCTCTTTAAATGGTTCAGCAAGAGCATGGAAGGGGATAACACGACCAGAAGTCATGATAAAAACAAGAATCCAGTGTGTCCACTGCACCTCTTCCAAGTTCTCTGTAGGTTTGAAACTTCAGAATAAAAATTGGAGGGAAAAAAATCCATGCAAAGGTCACTGTGTGGAGTTAAGGCACTGTTGTCACAGCCACAGCAGTGAACTCTTGACCACGCATAGCAGGTGTCACAGGGACCATGGCCATTTGGTCATTAGTGTTCAAGGGGTCCAGGAAGCACAGAGAGGACACAGCTGGGCAGAGCCCTCCCTGCCAGGGCCACCAGCTCAAGAGTATTGCCCCAGTTTGCTCCCCTGCCTTCGGCCTGTGCCAGTGAAGGCTCCAGTCCTGCACAGACCGCCGCCCGCCCGCCTGCCCACCCTCCACTCCACTCCACTCCGCTCCACTCCACTCACAGCCCTGACTGTACCTCCACGCCTCCCCCTTAGCTGTTGGCCCCACGATTTCCACCCTTTGCCCAGCTGTCTGCTTATGCCCCAGCCTCCTCACTGTTCTGAGTCCCTGTCACTCTCTGCCCATGCTGGCTATGGCGACAGCTTGTCTTGTGCCCTGTCTTGTGCTGTTATGGGCAGCAGCTCTCACATAGCCAAGTTGCTTTTCATGGGCTCCCTGCCTCAGTCTCTCTCACTGCTCCTCCTGGGTCTCTTCTCCCTATACTCACTGCCCAGGTGACAGACATTCAAATAGCCACTGTGCCACAGTCCTAGAGAAGAGTTCCTCACAGGACCACAGGTCCTGAGATGGAGCTCGGACCCAGCAGATACTCAGCCCCCAGCAGATACTCTGCAGCTGAGCCGTATGTGGGGAAGCCACCATCCCCAGAGTCCTGTCTTCACTGTGCAACCAAAGTCAGGGGCGCAGCAGCATCCCCTGTTACCCAGGCAACCAGTCTGGCCCCACAACACTCTGCAAGGGTGTTCCCAACCCACTGGTCTCTCCTTGTCCTGATATCTTCTTGGGTTTGACCTTGAGGAAGTCACCTCCCCACTAAAGGTCCCTCTCTTTGCCAAGGGCACAATGCAGCCACAAGGAGTATGTGACCATGGTCCTCGTTCCTTCCCACATGCTCACTGAATGCCTCTTGTGTGCCAGCCCATTCTGCCACTGGGCAGACATGGGTGACCCTGCTTCCCCAGAGCCTGCAATCTGGAGAGGGACACAGCTAAGCCTGTTCCAGGTGACTCAGATCACCAGATGACTAGTCTGTCCTTTCGGCTGAGACCAGTGCCTTCTGGGAGAATCCTGGGAGCAGTTTACAGCAGAGTGAACACACCACAGAGCAGCAACCTGGGCTCCAGAGGGACTTTACCTCTGCAGAGCTCTGTGAGCAGCAGGAACTCCGCCTGCCCTGTGTCAGATTCCTCTTTTCCTATGGATGCTGCGGAACAGAACTGGACGATGTTGGGGTGGCCGGAGAGTTTTTTCTGCAGGTTATCTTGTTAAAGGAGAACATGCATGAACAGGTACACAATTCTGTGCACTTAGAACATACAAAGCACTGAGCGGCCAGTCATGATACCTGGACTGCCTTACACTGCAGCAGAGCAGAAAGATGAGGACAGCCACACGGGGCCACGAGAAGGATGCAGGAAAAAGCAATGGAGAGAGTGACATGCAGGCAGGCAGAGGCTCTGGGGTGCCACAGCCAGGGGGCTGTGAGTGTTACCACGCTATTCACAGCTGGGAAGCCACCACATACTCTGATCAGGCAAAGCTTAGAGAGAGAAGAAGCAGATCTAGGCAGCAGCAATGCAAGGCCCCAGTCCAGGAGGACATGCATGGCAGCAGAGAACAGGAAGAGCCCACAGTCCTGCTGTCTATATGGCAGGCACTGAGCAGGAGGCCACACAGAGGCCTGCTGGCACCATGGCTGTCTATAGTGCCCTCACCCAGGCCGTCAGACAGATTGGGCAGAGCAGGGCACTCCCAGGCGTGGGGATCTCTAGGGTAGGAACAGCAACCTCCTTCCTAATATCTCTGAATCTTTTACTATGACTCGGGAAGTACAAAACAGGAAGAAAAATCCTTTTCATTGGAAATGGTCTGCAAGAAATCTGGTAAAGGCAAAAGGCCAGTTTTAACACATCATACAGGATGACACAAAGCAGCTTCTGGTGGGTGGGGGTCACAACCTGATGCTGTTCCTAAGTGACAGCACCAGCCCTCAGGTCCAGGAAAAGGATACCAAGAAGCAAACTTCCTGAATGATGGCTCTGTTCTTTTCCTCTTCGTTGGACAGTAACCGCTGTTGGGGAATAGCATATGAGAAAGGTTGAAGACCATTTACCCTGCATTTTGCACGACAGCTTATCTTAGACAAATACCCAAGAAAAGAAAAGGCACTGCATCTGACAACATACAGCAAGTTTAGCTGCATTTTAACATTTGACCTGACGAAAGCTTAGAGACCCTTGCACAGCCCTTGTAAGGCAAGAACACAACAGAAAGTAAAAAAAGAAGCCAGAATGAAACAAGACAGACAAGGAGAGGGAGAAGCGTCATCAGGCAGAGGCCAAAGCCAGGCCCTCAGGGTCCATCAGTGAGGACTACCCAGCCCCTAGCAGCTGGGCCTGCAGCTGGGTCCCAGGTGAACACCAGAGCTGCCCTGCCTTGCACCCAGGTCATGGAGACCCAGCCCATCATGACCCCTATCTGTACATGCTCTGTGGGTGCAAATTCCACGAGTGGCTTCTGAATTCCCCATATTCTTAGACCCTTATTCTGGCATATGGAACCAAGGGGCTATGACCCCGCAGGGAGGTCACTCTCACCCTGCCCCCAAGGCTGAGGAGTCCCCCCTGTCCCATCAGACAGAAACACCTCAAGGGCATCCTCAACCCAAGCTGGAGATAGGACAAGACAGACAGATGAATTGTACAGCAGATACCAAATGAGTAACAAGGACCCGTCCCCGAAAATAGTCCCAGAGGTGCCTGTGAATAAACCAACCCCCACCACCACCGTGTCCAGCTGTTCTTTTTACCTTTAATGCATACTCTCTGCCACTTCCCAGATCCTGAGCTTCATATACAAATGCAAATCCTCCTGAAAATAAAATTGTATGTCAGTGCAGTACCATGATTTAAGCACAGAAATACCTTTACTAAGTAAAACAGACACTAGCCTTGTGGCTGCAGAAAGGAATGTATTTTCCACAAAAAAAATGCAGCCCAGTTTACCCTCCAGTGCCACTGACAAGATGGGAAAGAAAGCCTCAGGCCAATCAACAAAGACGTGCAGCATCGGAGGAAATCAGCAAAACCAAAAGTGAATACTCTGAAAACAGTAGCTCTTCTGAGATTTTATCAGACAGTTTTCAGATTTCATCCACCAAATATTTTTCTGGAGACACACTCTCACTATGTAATCTAGGCTGGTCTTCAATTCATGATCCTCCTTCCTCAGCCTCTTAAATGCTGGGATCACAGGTATGCGCCACCATGCTCAGCCTTTGCTAAGCTTTTTGTAGTGTTCTCCAAGTAGAAAGTCACATTGTGAAATTTTAAACTGTCATCATATTCAGACCATCTACAAGTGACAAAAGGAGCACCCTACCTAGCATGCTTTGCCCCCCACAAGACTAGGGGCAAGAAAGGGCTGTGTCCTTGTCACTTGGTGTCATACTGTGGTGCAATCAGATGAAAAGAAATGAGAGGCACTCAGATCACAAGAAGCAGCAAAGACATTCTTATTTTCAGGTAACATGATCTCCTCCATGGAAAATCTGGTGAAATCTCAAAAGAACAGCTACTGTAACTAATAAGTGAATTTAGGAAGGCTGTAGGGTATAAAAGCAAAATACAAAAATCAATTATATTTCTATACCACCAAGATAGGCAGAGATTTCTTAGACATAAGCACAGAAGCACCATCCATTAAAAAAAAGATAAATGAACTGTATCTAAAAAGATCTGCTCTTTTAAATATACTCATCAGAGAATAAGAAGATCCACTAATTACATGTGCAAATCACCTATCTGATAAAAGACTTCTTCCCAGAAAATATAAATCCCAAAATGCCATAACAACAAAAATTTTAATGAGAAAAAAAATCAAAAAGGATACACTAGGGTGGTTAAGCACATAGCAAGATATCCATAGTTATCATTACAGAAATGCAAATTTAAACCACAAGATACTCTAAGCACCTATCAGAATGCCTAAAATTTTAAAAACTCACCAGATCAAGTGTTGTTTAGGAGGAGGAGCAACTGAAACATATACACACTACTTGTAGAAATGTCAAAAGATACAACCACTCTGGGAAATAGTGACAATTTCTTAAAAAGTTAACCATATATCAACTATATGGTGATGGCTGGTCATGGACGTAAATGTACAAGGGCAAGACCATAAAACTGTAAGATAAACATGGAAGAAAATCTTCAAGATCAGGACTCTTAGGGGTGCTTGCGAAGGGGGTGTACTGTGATTACCTAATCTGCTTTTGAAATCAATCTAAATACACCCTGTTGACCCCCAAAGAGGGAATCCTGGCCCCAAACAGAACCCTCCCGCTTCTGTGCGTCTGCTTCCTAACAACGCTGCGTTTGTCAGTCAGTACCAAATCCTCCCTGCTTCCTCCGTCCTGTACAAGGAAGCGCCCTCTAACGGTGGCGGGGGGGAAACACACTTGCCTCAGAAATATTGAAGCTTGTTTTTAAAATACTAGATTTCTTACCCTGTTTTAGTTGAGAAAGCAGCTTCAAACAACTAAGTCAAAGGAGGAAGTCTGGCTCATAATTTACCGGGTTATTTTTTTTCTCCTGCCTCACCTAGAGCGCAAAGGGAACAAGCTCCTCTGCCCCGCCACAGCTTGGACTTCCTTGTTCTGCATCCGGGTGCTGCCTGACCCGCAAAAGCTTCCTGCTTTGCGGAACCCTCCCTCTTTCTTACCAAAGCTCACTAAATCACAACCCAAAATCTGCTTCTAACACAGTAGAAAGAAGTAGGTGACAATGCTACAGCCAGAATATCCCTTCAGGCCTTCTAGAATAAGGACACCAGAATGTTGTGCCACATCCCCAGCCCCAAAATCTAGCAGCCCTGAGCAGGGCCTCACTCTCCCCACACCAAGGCAGAACACAAGTGTTTTTCGCCCATAAATTTTAGAGGTGGAGAGACATGACACAGTCCTGGGCACCTTTCGACAAAGGCAAGGAAAACCCAGAGATGGGAACGCCATGCACATCAATAATCAATCTGCGTGAAGAAGGTAGAGGGCATTCAGGAAGTACAAACAAATCTGGCAAAAGACACCCCAGGACACACAACTCATGGCCTCTATCACGAAAGCTTCTACATGGGTCACAGCCACTGGCTGTAAGAAGAGGAAACCAGGACTATGGGACCCAGCACTGAGGATGGCAGGACTCCCACGGCCTCAGCGCTGTGTGCGGCCACCGACCGAAGAGCACCCCACAACTCAGAAGAGCCAGTCCTGAGATCCACAGTCCAGTCTAAGCCCCTGGTGCACAGCATTCCTGGATGTGATGCAAAGAGCCGTGCTTATCTCATGCCCTTCTCTACAGCTCTGCTGACCTTTTGATGCCAACCGGTGGCCTTTTGAGCCCCTTCTCTGGGCCTCCCCCACCTACTCTCACAGCCTCTGCTTTCGACAGGGGAGGTGCCTGAAGATCCTGGTAGTGGAAATCCTTTCTGCCCACATCTGACCTGAGCCCAACAGTGGAGACCCTTCGCGGCCCTGACCCGATCCCCTCACTAGCAGTGGTGACCCTTCTCACCCTGACGTGACCCCTGCTGACAGCGGTGACCCTCCCGGCCCCGGCCTGACCCCCGCTGACAGTGAAGACCCTCACCAATCCCTGGTGACGGTGACTTAACCCTCGCTGATAGACACCTGACCCCTGCTGACATCGGTGACCCTCCCGGCCCCGGCCTGATCCCCGATGACAGTGAAGACCCTCACCAATCCCGATCTAACCCCTGCTGACAGCGACCTAACCCTCGCTGACAGACACCTGACCCCAGCTGACAGCGGTGACCCTCCCGGCCCCGGCCTGACCTCCGCTGACAATGGTGACCCGAGCTAACCCTGCCCCTCGCGGCCTGGTGACGCTCCCGCCCAGCGCGGGCCTCACCCTCCGCCAGAACTCGCCGCACCCGCAGGCGCAGCTCGCCCAGCTCCACAGTCTGCCCCACGAAGTCGCTCTGGTCGCGGCCGGCAGCTCCGCCCAGGGAGCCGGGACCTGCCAGGAAGTCCAGCGCAGACTGTAGCAGTGACATGGCGACGGCCGCTCAGAGGCAGTGGGAGCCGGGGCCGGGGCCAGGGTTGGGGCTCCGACTCCGCTCCGCCGGATCAGCGGCAGCCCGCGAGCAGCCCCGCCATCTTCCGCCCGCGCCGTGACGTAGGAGCGTGAGCACGTCGGCGGCGCGCCCCTGCGGGGCGGAAGTACCTGCCCGCTTCCGCCGCGCCGGCCAGCCCCTCCCTTCCTGTCTGCAGTTCGCGGGCTCGGAGCGGAGGCGCGTAGGAAGGGTAGTGGCGGCCCGTGCAGGTCGCCAGCCCCGCCGCTGCGCGCCCGCCAGCGTCTGACGTGGCTGGCTGGCCCCAGCCCCCCTCCTAGAACGCTCCCGTCAGCCCAGGTGGTCGGTCCCCTTCCGCGAGGTTCTGCCTGCCTCGGTGGCGCAGACCTCGGGGGCGTTGGGCGCGCAGCGCTGTTTAACCGTCGCCCCCGCCCGTGCCGCGCTGGGGACTGCCTGAGCCGAGGCCTCTGGCGCTGACGCCCCAAGGTAAAGCGAGACCTGAACAGCCCAAGGGCATCTAACGCCAGTCACCAGGGCCGCCCCTTAGGTGACCCGCACACACGGGAGTTTACTTCTTAGCCCGCTCAGGATGGGGGCTGAAAATGAGCTCGCTACTGTTGAAAGGCTGAAAGTTTTAAGTGTTGCAACGTCGTATCTAGTAATATAGGATCCAGAGCCCCGTGCCAGCAGCCACCCAGAGCTGCCCCCTCCAGGTAAGAGCAGCCCTGCGCCTGCCGACCTGGCCCCGTTGTGCAGAGTGGATCCTAAAGCCCAGTCTTCGTCATCTTAACCTCTCAGGATTTCAAGCTTAATAAATACCCTTCCAGGCAGGTTAACACCTGCTGTCTTTAAAAGTGAAATAGAAAAAGGATGGAAAGATGTACGTCGGACTTAGCGACAGCGAGCTCATAGGCGGCTTGCCAAGAGCAGTTTGATCTGAGCGATGAGTGGAAGCTGGGTCACAGTGGAGGAGTGAAGCGCCGGTGAGGCAGAGATGGTACATGGAGGTAACTGGGGAACTGTGGGAGAAGAGTGTGGGGCTTGAAGGACCGTGTGTTCTAAGGTGCGCGGTGGCCGCAAAGAGAAGAAGGCTCTTTGTGGTACAGAAAAGAGAAGTGTGCGGCCAGGCCATTCAAGACAGGAATGCAGGGGCATCCAGGGCGCACATCAGGGTGTTTGCTTTTGGCATAGGAAAAGCATTTTTTCTAAACGAGGGAAGGAGGGAAAATGGCCTGTAGTTGCTGGTTACTTTTTGTGTTGATTGGAATGAGACAATTCTCGTGACTTCTGGTTTCTGATAAGGAGAAGAAGGCATCCGCTAAAAGTGACAGGGAAGGAAGGAACCCTAAGACTTATACAGTGTGGAAGAGACCAGAATGACTCACTAGAAAGTGTTACAAAGTTTTATGCTATGAACTCACACTGTGTGACCTAAGTTTCTAAGTGGAGGTTTTCTAACTACTGTAATTACTTTGGAAGCCAGAATCTACTCAGACATTTTCACAAATATTTATAGAGCACTTTTGCTGGCCTTGCAGTAAATGTATGTTAACACCATCTTAACCAAAATCTGCATCTCCAGTCTTCTTCGCTGAACTCTTAAGATACCTCACATGTACACACATATCTAAAACTGAATCAGTGGTCTTGATTCCCCTGTAGCAGATGTCATGGCAAAGGATATTACTAAGTTTAAGAGATTTTATTTCATAACGATGAATTCATCAAAAGAATATAGCAATCCTAGATATGCACCTAACAACAAAGTTCTAAAATACACAAAACAAAAACTAATAGAACTGCAAGAAGAAACAGACAAGTCACAAGGGTAATGTGTTACAACTAATTTGGATTTGTCCCAGGAATGCAAAGTTGGGTTTGTATTTGAAAAATATTAGTGCAATTCACCATTAAGAGTGAAAAAGAAAAGAAACTGGATCAGGCCAGGTGTAGTGGTGCACATCTGTAATCCCAGCAATTTGGGAGGCTGAGGCAGGAGGATCCCTGAGAGTTTGAGTCCAGCCTGGGCTGCAAAGTGAGACTCTGTCAAAAGAACCAAAAAATAAAATTTGATAAAATTCTCTCAAGATACTTTAAAAAGCATTCGATAAAATCCAACATATCCATTGCTAAGTTCAAAACAAAACAGTGCACTAGGAGTACAATTACATTTGTTCAACATGGTAAGGGTATCTGTGAAAAACTTACTGCTACCCTCATGCAGAATAATGAAAGACTGAATGTTTGAGCCATAAGATTAAGAGCAAAGCATGGCTGTCTGGTGTGACCAATTGTACTCAGTGTTGCATTGGAATTTTAGCCCGTGTAATGGGGCAAGAAAACAGCTGGGTTGGAAGTAACTTTAGTTTGAGAAAACGTGTTTGTGTCACTGTTCTTCAGCTATGGCACTGCCCAACAGTCTGGGCTAGATCATGCCTGTGTGCTGGTGGGAAGCATTGCCCTGTGAGTTATGGGATGTTTAACAGCTCTGGCCTTCACCCCATGGATACCAGTCACACACATACCACGTATGACAGGCACGGATATTTCCAGACATATCACCTATAAATAAGTCAGATGTAATCTACAGAAAAGAGCTACTGGAGCTCATGAGTTTTGCACAGGGTAAATGTGCAAAAATCAGTTCTATTGCTATATACTAGCAACATATTGGGGATTGAAAACAGAAAAAATATCATGTACAAAGCATCAGTAAGTAAAATACTAGGAATAAAGTTGAAACAAGATGGGGAAGATGTGCACTTTGAAAACTACAAAAACATTGCAGAGAAAACCCACAGTAAATAGAGGGATTGATCACCCTCATAAATCAAAAGATTCAGTCTTGCTAGGACATTCATTCTAAATTGTACAGACCCAGTGCAGTCCACTCTCACCCCACTGACTTCATAGAAATTGGCACGCCGGGGCTAGGGTAGAGTTCAGTGGTAGGGTGCTAGCCAGCATGCACGTAGCCCTGGGATCCATCCCCAACACCTCACAGGAAAAGAAGACATTGATGCTGAATCTAAAGTTTGTCTGGGTCT
The DNA here is from genome assembly GCF_000276665.1 of Chinchilla lanigera. Classification (NCBI taxonomy): domain Eukaryota; kingdom Metazoa; phylum Chordata; class Mammalia; order Rodentia; family Chinchillidae; genus Chinchilla; species Chinchilla lanigera. The sequence goes on from NW_004955514.1 coordinate 437,143, forward strand.
GTGAAAAAGCTAGAATAGCCAAAACAACTTTGAACAAGGACAAAATTATATGACCTCCATTACATAACTTCAGAATTATATGACCTTCTATTACATAACACTGGCCACAGTAACCAAAAGTGTGTTGCTAATGTAAAGCTACCCAAGTAGATGGATGAGAGTCTAGAAATAAGCGTGCAGGACTGTGGCCATCTGATGACTTATAGGAAAACAATGGTAATTCATTCGAGAAAGAGTTGTTCTCTCAACAAATGATACTAGAAAAATTGGATATCCGTGTATTTAAAAAATGAACCATAACCCATACCTTTTACCATATATAAAAACTCAGAATTGGTCATAAATCTAGAACTAAAACTTACAGAAGAATACCTACTGAAAAAATAAAAAAGAAGAAAACCTACTGAATGTGTGAGATTTTAAAATATAACATCAAAATATGACCAATAAGAGATTAAACTGGACTTCATCTAAATTATAAACTTTAGCCAGGCTCTGTGCACACCTGCATTCCAGTGCTCTGAGAGGCTGAGGCAGGAGGACCACAAGTTGAATCCCAGCTTGGGCAACTTAACTTAGTGAGACTTTGTCTCAAAATTTTTAAAAAGGGGCTGGGGATGTAGTTCAGTGCAAAGGCCTTACATTCAATCCCTGATACTACAAAATAAAATTAAGAACTTCAGGTGGGTGTGGTGGTGTGCACCTATAATCCTAGCACTTGGGAGGCTGAGGCAGGAGGATTGCTGCAAGTTCAAGGCCAGCCTGGGCCACAAAGTGAGTTCAAAGCTACCCTGAACTGCATAGTGAGACCCTGTTTCAAAAAGACAAATAAATAAATAAAATTAAGAACTTCAAAATATGCTGCTGAAAGAGACCAACATTTTCAGAAGGTGAGTAGATCAACTGTAATATGTCCATAAAATGGAATATTCAGTAATAAAAGTCAGTGAGTATGAAGACAAGAGGACTTCAGGAAACCTAAACGTACATCATTAAGTGAAAAGCTGATACTGTATGCTTGTACCACAGGACACTGGAAAGACAGACTGGAGACCAGGATAGAGGGGAGGGTGGGCAGAGCAGGCATAGAGCATTTTTAGTCCAGGAAGCTACTCTGTATGGTAGTGCCTGGCCTGCATTTCTCAAAACCCAGTGTGCAACAGGCTTGTGAGTTCGGTTCCCGGTACCAGAAAAAAACCAAAAAGAAAAGAAAAACAAAACAAAACAAAAAACAAAACAAAACTCACGACCTTGTGCTTGCCAGGCAGGCGCTGTGCCGCTGAGCTAAATCCCCAGCCCCAATGATGCTGTTTATTAGTATTTCTCTTAGAGTTCCCTGAAATGATAACTTAAAACTGCCTTGTCCTTAAAAGAAGTCAGAGTTTCCTCTGAGTCCCCCCCCCCCCCCCGCCCCATTGTGTGAGAATCTAAATCAGGTGTCCAAGAAGGGAGGTCTGAAAGAACAGTCCCTGTTCTGGCATCATCAGACAGCCAGGTGGGGTATGTGAAGGAATGCACATGATACATGATCTTGGGATATCCCTGTGCCCTGAGAGGTGGCTTGAGGTATGAGATGTCAGTGATCATAAATGTGTCACATACTGACATCTTTGTGTCTTTTTTTTGTTTGTTTTTGTCTTTTTGAGACAAGGTCTCGATTTGCAGTTCAGGCTGGTCTTGAACTCACTTTGTAGCCTAGGCTGGTCTCATGATCCTCCTGCCTCAGCCTCCCAAATGGTAGGATTACAGGTATACATCACCATGCCAGGTTTTGTCTTAATTATACTGTCAGAGTACGTTGTTCGGAACTCCCCTCACCCTGCAGCCTACTAATTAACTCTCTGCCCAACCGCTGAACCCGAGTCACCCCTGGATGTCTGTTGGTAGTGATGACTCAGCACTGGGTTGTCACTGTGCAAAGTGTTCATAATGGCTACAGGGAACTGCAAAGGGCTGCAAAGGAGCTATACTTCGTGCTGTTTCCTGTGAACCTAAGACTGATTTTAAAATTGTCCATTAATTTTTTAGAAAATCTACTGTTCAGGTATATGGGTAGAACTCAGTGGGAAAGCTCTTGCCTTGCATGGTTAAGGCCTGGGTTCAATTCACCCTAGCACCACAAAACAAAACAAAAACTAGTTTTTTGGTTTGGTTTGGTTTGGTTTCATTTCGTTTTTCTGGTACTGGGAATTGAACTCACGACCTCGTGCTTGCCAGGCAGGTGCTGTGCTGCTGAGCTAAATCCCCAGCCCCCAAAACAAAAATTGTTGAAGAAACAAGAAGACAGCCCAGAAGAGTGGGAGAACATAATTGCAAGTTTCATATGTGATAATAGACTTGTGTCTGGAATCTGCATAAAGAAAAACCTTGTGGAGTCCCTGGAATCTGTAGGGTTGCATTCGGGAGGGTCCAGGGTACTCTGTGATGTGAACCTGGATTCCTCAGGTGTACCTCCCAGCTTGACCCTTGTGTGCTGTGCTCTGGCCTTTCCAAGCCCCTGGTGTTGCACACCAGGCTCTCCATTGCACACACACGCGGCCACTTCCGTCTTGCCTTTCATTCTCACAGCATTGTGTGTAGACTAAGACGTTCAGTCTGAACTACTAGGTGCTTGGTGCCGAGAACATGCTCGTAGGTGTCTCTTACTCTTCTTGTCACTGTAGGAAATGTTTTCAGATTCAGCCCCAGCATCTCCCTTTCCAAACTTTCCCTGACTCCATCCCTCTGGGAAACCTTGCTGCCCCATCCCACGATGTGTGTCTGGTGACAGCAAGCTGTTGGGTGTGTGTCCTGCTCACGTCTAGGTCCAGGGCCTCGCATACTACACAGCATGTCTACCACAGGATCCAAACCCTCACCCACCTCCTCTCGCGAATTTCTAGGTTTTCCTTTTCACCCTTGTCAGCACTGGAAATCCTCCCATGCTTGGCAACATCGCTGTACTCCATGCCCTCTCTTCAGTCCTGTCTCCTCCCCTTCATTGTGACTAACAGACTTATATTTGAATATGTGGCTGACATGTTTTGGACACTTAAATGCCAGGCATTAGGTTATGTTCTGTTTGTGGTAAAATACACATAACATTTACCATTTTTAAGTGCACAGCTCAGTGGCATTAGGCACACTCACTTTGTTACCCAGCTGTCATCACCATCCATCTCCAGAACTCTTCACCCCAATCTAAAGCTCATCACAGGCGCCCCCATTCCTCCCAGCTCTGGGACCCCCGTTCTATGTCTGTCTCTGTAGACTTGATGCTGGAGGCACCACATAGAAGTGGGGTCATGCAATATTTTTCCTGTGACTGGCTTGTTTCTCAGCCAGTGTCCTTGAGGCCTGCCCTGCTGCAGACATGTCAGAACCCTGTCATGTGGACAGGCTCCTGTGTACACGGATATACACACGGCCTTTGCCTCCCATCTGTAGATGGTGCTTGGGTTGCTCCTACCTCTGGGCCATTGTAAATAATGCTACTATGAATGTTGGGGAACAAATACCTCTTGGGGTCCCTGCTTCAGTTCTTTTTAATATATTCCCATTAGTGTAATTCCTGGACCTTATGGCATTCTGGTTTTCTTTTCTTCTTTTTTCTTTTTCTTTTTTTTTTTCAGTGCTGGACATAGAACCCAAGTTGGGCCTCATGCATGCCAGGGAAATGCTCTACCACTGAGCTACATTCCCCAGCCCCATTTTAAATTTTTTTGAGCAACTACAATACTGTCTTCCACAGCAGCTGTGTCATTTTACATTCCCACCAACAGAGCCCAAAGGTTCCAGTTTCTCCACATTTGAGCAACACTCAACTCAGTTTTGATTTGCAGTGTAGCAGTCCTGGAGGGTCACTCATTGTGGTTTTGACGTGCATTTCTCTAATGCACCATAATGTTGCTCAGCATCTTTTCATGTACTTACTGACCAGTCATACGTGTTGTCCTTGGAGGTACATCTTCACATCCTTCACCCATTTTTGAATTGTTATTTCTTATTTGACTTATTTAAACTTTTTATTTGAAGTTTTTGTTTTTTAGATGTCAACGTTTCCCAGATCCATGACTTGCAAACGTTCTTTCCCATTCTATGGACTGTTGTGGTTTGGTGTGGTGTGGTGTGGTGTGGTTTGGGATGGAAGACTTGCTCTGTTGCCCAGGCTGTTGAACTCCAGTGCTCAGGTGGTCCCTTGCTTCAGCCTGCTGAGTAGCTGAGACTATAGGTGCTCACCACCACACCTGGCTGTCTCAATTTTCTTAGTCATGGCCTTTGAAACACAAAGCAGTGGCCCAGGAGTGATTATGACTTTGAGAAATAGAGACCCTGCTGCCTGTCTTCTCCCACCCTTGTGCCCATCCCGCATGCTCTCTGGAATTCCTCTGCTAAGCTCCTGTTCTGGGTTCTGGCATGTGTTACATTATCGTGAAAGACGTGGATGACACACTGGCTACGTCTTTTTGCAGCTCATGTTTTCCTCTCCGCACTGTGTTTTGGTTTCATTTACGGGTACACAGTGGCTTCAGAATTGCTGTGTCTTAACAAACCTTGCTTCCTTGCAGACTGAGGCACAACTGCTTGCTGCCCTGTGGCTATGCTCATCATGACCTTAGAGCTGTTGCTAATTGTCTGTTCTGTTCCTGACATCATATGTGTCCCCGCTTATCCTGGCCCACTCTTCCTGACAGGACTTTCACCAGCTAACTGATGTGTCTCTGGTTTCACTGTGTCTCCCTGATTGCCGGCAGAGTTGAGTGCCTTTTTTCCCCTTTTTTGTAATGCTGGGGCTGCACACTTCATAGGCCAGTGCTCTACCGTTGAGCTACAGTCCCAGACCCGGTAGCTTATGTATTTATTCACAGTTTGTTTTCCCCTCCAGTAATTGCTTGGAGCCTTCTTTACTGTTTTGGGGTAGGATTTCTGGGGTGTCCTCCTGGCCGGTGTTCACTGTCCTTGTTTGCACACCTCTTGTACCCAGTTGAGCTGTCTGCTCTACTCTGGCCACACCCGCTGCTCTGGAAGCCGCCCTCCCTGGGTGTCCTGTCCTGCTCTCTCTACCCCTCCTCAGTGGCATAGGTACCCTGTGACCAAGACCTCTGCCTGGGGAGTCGCAGCCTCCTCCGCATGTGCTGCAGGGTCCTGTCCGCCCCTCCCTGCAGGAGCCACCTTCCCAGGCCTGCACCCTCGTCAGTGCACAGTCTGCAGGCTGCTCCCCTGTGTCAGGAAGGGCAGCAGGAGTGCTTCCATCTGTCTGTGGGCCTTCTCCACCCTGTAGGAGCCATGCCTGAGGCCACTTCTGCACTGTGCTGGCAGACCCACCCACTGCCACCTGACTGTGTCTCCCCGCTGAGCAGTGGCCCTGACATATGCCTGCCCCTCTCCCCTGGCTGCACATGGGGCTCAGCACACACTGCCCAGTGGACCCCTCTGTCATGCCCTATAGCTGCCAGACCATCCCAGTGTCCCCCAGCCCCACGAAGCCAGCTCCTGCCAGCCACCATGACTGCATTTGGCTCTTTGCCCAGACATAGGTGTCCCTCCTACCCAGGGCTCAGCCCAGCCAGCCTCTGCATCTTCCCAGGCCCATGTCCAACATAAAAACCACCAAGGAGCGCTGGGCCGGGGCAGCCACCCAGCGTTTGCAGTGTGTGTTCCTTGCTCTGGGTGGCTCTGAACTGGCTAGAGCATCACGCTGTCTCCTTGTTTGGGACAAAAGCACCTTATAGGACAGTGCCTATCATTGAGCCCAGACACTTGGGACCCTTTCTTGGTACGTGCTGTGTTGAGCACCTACCCATGTCGTACTTGCTTCCTTCACTGCTTGCTTCTGTAGGGGAAACTAAGGCACAGCACATCTCTTGCCTGATCACAAAATTCAGCAGTAGAGCCTGATGCTGGTGTTCTTAGCCTGGAGGTTACAAAATCTGGAGGGGCTGCCTGTGGAAGCATCCCTTGCCCACTCCCCATGCCCAGCTGCCATCCTCATGGTGGAAGTCCAGAGGTGCGGCCCCCTGTAGTGCCCCACTCTGCACTTACTGCTCTGATCTTCCCAGGCTCCTGTGACCACTGGACAGCAAACCCACCATGTCTGGGCCTCAACACACGGAGCAGGCGCCAGATTCCCAGGGAGACTCGCCCTTGGGCAGGAGTGACGAGGATGCCAAGGAGGGGACCCAGAGTTCCCACCGCATGCTGGGCTTCAGCGACGCGCTGCTGTCCATCATTGCCACCGTCATGGTCAGTGTGGGCCCCGCCTCAGTATCCTTAGGTTCCCCAGTCCCTCAGGTGGGTTAGAGCACCTAGCATGTGCCCCAAGTCTGCAATACCACCGCCTCCGAGGGCGCCTAGCCAAGAAGTGTCTCTGTTCTGTCATTGTTCCTGCAGATCTTGCCTGTAACGCACACGGAGATCTCCCCAGGGCAGGTAACAGAGTAGACTTCGTGGTGTTGGGGCGGCGGGGGGGCACACTCCTGCTGAGAGGAGTGTACCCAGGATGGTGGGGCTCCCTCAGCCACCTTGGCGCCTGTGCCTGCCACCCTGGAGGATGGCTTGCTGGAGGTGTTTCTGAAGCAGAGAGCAGTGCATGTGGCTTTGCCTTTGGAAGGTCCTTGGGTACACACTCATGCCTTGCTTTTCCCCGTGGGACTGGGGCACCGTGCAGTAGAGCAGCCAAGGTGCCACGCTGAGGTCTGGGGGCTGAGTAGGATGAGGGGACACCCAGCACTCACAGGTGCATCCAGCTTCTGCAGGGCCCACGGCAGCTGGGGTCAGCTGTGCTGCTCAGGGAAGCTGGTTCTAAGGGGGATACGGTTCCTGGGAAACCTGCGGTGGGCAGGGTCTGGCATACGGTGAGGCACACACCTCACCATAAGCTCAGAGCAGGGTTCTTGGAGTGCAGCAGTGAGGATGTGAGAGGCCCAGGCGAGGACATGCCACCCCCCAGCACTGACCATCTGGCTGACAGCTCACCCTCTCCTCTATGTCAGCAGTGTCTTGGAGACCGAGACTTTTTGGTGCTCTCAGTCCTAACTGGTTCTCAGGAAATTCCTGGAAGTTCATGGGATACGTCCAGAGGAAAAAGATGAAGGGTGGCTACCTCCTGAGGGAGTGCTGAACAGTGGGCACTTCCGGTGTTGGGGAGGGCTTCACACCTGTGCCTCTGCCTTAAAAAAGAAGCTGGGCATGGGGGCATGGTGGCACACAGTGTGTACTCAGAAGGCTGAGGCAGGGGGGATTACAAGTTTAAGACCAGACTGGCAACTTGAGATTTGCCTCAAAATAAAAAGGGCTGGAGGTCTGAGGATATAGCTCAGCGGCACAAGCACCTGCCTGGCAAACATAAGGCCCTGAGTTCGATACCCAGTACCAAAAAAATAAAAATAAGAAGGGCTGAAACATAGCCGAGTGGTAGATTGCTTAGTGTATATGAGACCCTGGGTTCAGTCCCTAGTAGTGGAGGGAAAAATCAGACCAGTGAACGCTGAACATCTATGATTCAGAAAGCATAATGGCACTTGAAGAGTATCATTGCTGCACATGCACATGGACCCAGGAGCTTGGGCGCCATTGGGTCAGGCCAAGACTGAGAGCGCTATGCTGATGGAGCCCCTCCACACCCTCTTCTCCACTCTAGCCAGTCGACTGTTGCCTGTGGTGGGCAGGCCCTACCTGCAGTCCCATGGGCTTTTGTGGGCACCTCGACACACACTGTGTGGGACCACTTTCCTGGGCAAAGCCAGTCTGACCCTGCTGTGCTGTCAGTGTCTGTTCCTCCCAAATTCATGTGTTGGAACGCAAACCTCAGGGTGACAACATAGGGTGGGATCAGCGGCCTTCTGCTGCCTAGTTGCCCCGCTGTCCATCCTACCACTGGGGACTAACCCTTCTGCTCCGCCTGCTTACTTGTGGCTCATGTGTCCCTGGTTCTACCCTGGAGCCTGGTGCTGATGGACCTCCGGAACGCTGACCTCTGTGGAGACCTGCCCAGCAGTGCAGCAGTGACTCTGGGGGTGGGGTGGGATTGGGTGGGCTGGACTGGAGGAGGGAGTGGAAAGCCCAGGCATTGGGCCACGTGAGGTTCCCTCTTCTCACAGCAGTGCTCTTTTACTCCAGGACTTTGACAGAAGCATGCAGAAACTTCTAGCCACCAGGATTGCTGTCTACCTTATGACGTTTCTAATCGTGACAGTGGCCTGGGCCGCACACGCTAGGTAGGAGCTGGGCTTGTCCGAGGTGACATCCTCACCATCAGGACTTGCTAGACCACACTGGGCCCACTGTTCCCAGGGTGTCTACAGGCCCTACACTTTATCACATGCTTCTCCAAAGGGCTGGGGTCAGTAGGCCACTCCTGCTCACCTTCTCAGGTTCTTGCTCTGAGCCTTGTCCTGGGATGGTGGAGGGGACCTGGGCAGGCCTTCTCCTAAGCCACTCAGTGCCTCCCGCTGGCCTTCCTGCCTGGCAGGCGTGACCAACAGCCAAGGACTCTTCCGCTCAGACAGGCAGCAGGACCGGAGGGATGGGCTGTATTGGCAGGGCCGGGGCCGTATTAGTACCAGCCCTACCCCACTCCCTGGGAGGCTGAGCTTTAATCTGGGGAGGAAAAGGGTCTTAAGGATCCAGGGACCCCAACTGCCAGTCTCAGCAGCAGGGTCAGAAAGTCCCAGAGGTAGAGCTGGAGTGTGGATGTAGACGTCTGTATATAGTCTGTCAAGGGGAAGTGCTTGTCAGCCGGTGCTGGGGAGCAGAGAAAGCCACAGCTCTTGCTAAGTGTTTGCACTGTGCTGAAAATGCCACACATTTTACGTCATATTCTGTTGTCAGCAAAGTGACTGTTTCTGGTGGTGACCGTGGTCCCCCACGTTCAGATCTCTGGGGGAGGGCTTTTCTCAGTAATTGGGAGGCTCATGGGCTGGTGGTACTGGGTGACTTCAGGCTCTGCTCAGCCGCTCTGGCCCAGCATTGGCTAGCTCACCAGAGGCCACATACTGAGGAGTCTGTCCATAGAGTGGGTGCGGGGCCTGGGCCTGCACAGGGCTGTGTGGAACTGCTCTGTGCCTCACACCCATTCCGGGATGCTGGCCTGTGTGCACAGTCATGGCCCTCAGCACACCTGCAGAGCTGCTGGGTCCCAGGCAGTAGCCGTTTGGCTTTTGGTGAAGGCTGTGAGCCCTGAGCAGGCACTGTGCTCTCTGCAGTGACCTGAACCAGGGCTGACCTTACTAGGGAAACCCTGGGGTAGGAGCCAGATCAGAGGCCGCAGGACCAACCAGGTCCTTGACAGGCCAGGCTCACATTTTTGCCTGGCTGAAGGCAGCTTTAGCAGGTTCGATGTGTGAAACCTGTCAAAGGAACAGGAAAAGAGCACTTTCGGGAGAGCAAGTTGACTGCATGATGGAGCCCCAGGTATGTGCACCTGCAGGCAGGCAGGCAGAGGATGCTCCCAAGAGCTGCTGGGCCAGCCCAGCCTCTGTGGCTCTCTGGCCCTGTCCACATCAACAACTCCTGAGCCCCTTTTCCCACAGGTTGGGCCTGCTCCAGGGGGGCTTTGGAAAACCATGCCCAGTGTACACATTTGTATCTGCAGTGGTTCTGTTCAGAGCCACATGCTTTAAACCGGGAGCAAAACGGAGAGAGAACATGTGGGAATGAAGGTGTTTTTAGGGAAGCTGTGTCATCGTCTTTGAATTTCCTGAACCTTATTCATTAGGTAGTGTTTTATATTTGGTCCAAGTAATGTCTTCTGGTGCTAGTGTACCTAGGAATGCCCATGATGGTGTATTTTGATCCTGTGAGCACCACTTCTGACCATTGGTCCCTTTCTTCCTGTTTTCACTTTGTGTAGGTTGTTTCAGGTTGTTGGGAAAATAGATGATACACTTGCCTTGCTCAACCTGGTGAGTTTTTCTTGTCCTTTTGCAAATGATGTTGGTTTGTAATACAACCCTCCCAGGAGGAGTCATAGGTGTGGCCATCTGCTTCTCTCCCAGCCTCTGGCTCCCAGCCTCTGGCCCCCAGCCCCAGGAGGTGCTGCTGCTATCTCAGTCACATGGCCCAGGGCTCTGCCCAGGGGAGGCCAAGCAGAGCTACCATGTGACCCCCTCCCTTCCTCCTCTCTAGGCGTGCATGATGACCATCACCCTCCTGCCTTACACAGTGAGTACAGCCGCTCCCATCCCCACTCAGAAGTGCAGGCCAGGGAGCTGCTTCAGGACCTGAGCCACAGGGCTGCAAGGAGGGGAAGGTGGGGGCATCAGTGGAACTGGGGAGAGGCATAGACCACTTTGGCTGGGCACAATGCTCCCAGCTATGCCGGAAGCTGAGGCAGGAGGATTGTTGAGTCCAGCCTGGGCAACATAGTGAGACCCAGTCTAAAAAAGGGAAAGAAACCAAGAGATCGCAGACGAGAGGGTCACTGACTCCCTGGCTCCTGTCAGGCCTTGCTGCACTGTGCTCCCACTCATCCGTCTAGGGCCAAAGGGAGTGTTCATTCACACTCAGTCCAACCTTCACACATATATCTGACATTCACACTCACATTCACAGTCAGGTTGATGTTCACAGTCAGTCTGACAGGCTGGCAGCTAGTGTGTCAGAGAATTCAGATCTGGGATTCAGTGGATTTGACGACACTTTGGCATTAACGCCTACAGTGGTGGGTGGGATTGCTCCCTCGGGGGGGGGCTGGGGTGAGCAGACCCCCGTGCCACTACCCTCAGCTGAGCTGGCTCTGTCTGCTGCACGCAGCATGGCTTCGGGAGGTATCTGCGTCCCCAGCTCCAGGCCAGGGGTCCTGGTAATCTTGTGGATTTTGTTTGTTTTTGGACACAGTTTTCCTTAATGGTGACCTTCCCTGATGTGCCTCTGGGCATCTTCTTGTTCTGTGTGTGTGTGATCGCCATCGGGGCTGTGCAGGTAGGCTGGGGGGGGATGTGCATGTGTGGTTGCCGACTGCCCTGCTGTGGAGCCCAGGACCACCTGTGAGCATGAATGTGGCCTGCCGAGGGCCCTGCCCTGCTGACCTGGGACTGGAGGTCCTCACAGCATCCGACGCAGGGCAGGGGTTTCCATCCCTCTCCTCACTCAGCACACCCTAGGGTGCCAGGCCACCTGGGGCCCCGCCCAAGCCCCTGCATGTGTGTGCTGACTGAGGGCTGAATGGCCACAGAGCCCTTTCTGCTGCCTGCCCACCAACAGGCGCTGATCATAGGCTATGCCTTCCACTTCCCACACCTGCTGAGCCCACAGCTGCGCAGCTCCACCCACAGGGCCGTGACACGGCAGCACATCCTGCTTCTGGTCCTCCGTGGCCCAGCACTGTGCTTTGCTGCAGCTGTTTTCTCCCTCTTCTTCTTCCCCATGGTAAGTGCTGCTGGGACAGCCCCCCGGGGGGGCTTAGCCCAGGACAAGAAGCCCAGGCCTGCCAATGGGCTTGAAAGCCAGCAGCCAATTTCTGCAGGCAGGAAAACCCTGGTCTGGCAGTGAGCCAGCATCAGAGCCAGCTCATTGACCATCCACATGCACATGGTTTAGTTCCTTGGGTTTCTAACCAGGCTGCACCCTGGGGGAAGACACTGACAAAAGTGTTTAGTGAGCATGTTGAGAGGCTTACAGGTGTAGAGCAGGTGGGCTGGTGAGCACCTGTGGCCCTGAAAAGTCACAGACCTGGCCAGGCTGGCCCCTCCCTCGAGGGTAGAATTGAGAGGCCAGGCAGAACAGTGTACCTTGGCAGGGAGGCCGCTGGTGAGGGCAAGAAGGTGGATGTCAGTGTGTGCTGAAGTCTAGGGCTGGCCTTGTGGCCTGGCTGCCTCAGAGACATCATTTTATGCTGGTGACAGCCAAGGGAGGAGATGGGGCCAGTGATACAGGCCAGGGCCAGGCTGTGAGGAGGTGGCAAGAGGGATATGAGTTGGGAAGGGTGTCCTTGGCTGTGCTTACTTGGTCAGTAGCAGCAGGGGTAGGGACAGAGTGGCCAATGTGGGGTGAGGGTGGGTAAGGCCTGGACAGGCAGGTGGCCATCAAGGAGGATGGGCGTAATGGCAGCAGCCTGAGGCCAACTCTTGCTCAGAGGAGACAGTCCCTTTCGGAGGTGGCAGGAATGTCTGGTGAAGGATGGCAGGTAGTGCCTTGAAGGGAGCAGCATTACGTGGGAGAGGCTGCATGCTTCTCTGTGTTGTCAAGTTGAGCTGTGCTGTCATGAGTTCTGTCCCTTTTTGTTGTCCAGTGTACCCCACTGCCCAATGAGTCGCCTTGGTTGTCTCTCAATCACGGACATTGGGCTGCCCTACTTTAGGCCTTTGTGATGTGCTCCTGTGAAAGTGGGTGCGTACCACCCCCTCATATCTGTTTTTGGATCTGGTGCACATGCCTAGCAGTGGACCTGCTATATCACATGGTCATTCTTATTTTAGTTTTTTGAGAACTCCATGCTGTTTGCCATAGTAGCAGTGCTGTTTGCCTTCCCATAAGCAGTGCGTGAAGTTTCTTTGTCCACATCCTCACCAGCACCACTGTCTCTGATTCCAGGGTCCTGGTGGTCGAGGTGGTGCCCCCGTGTGCTAGGTGCCCTCCCTGTTGAGTGCCTTTCCATGTCGTCAGGCTCTTCCCAGCTGGGTTCCAGTCTTTTGTTGAATTGTAACAGCTCCTTGTGTTCCCACCAAGCTCTCCCTTCTCTTTGGTACCCTTGTGCTCAACATAGTGTCCTTGACTTGGGGTTCTGCATCTCCACCAAGGATGATGTCCTTGTTTTTCCTGTCTCTCTCGCTGCTCCTCAGAGCAGCACCTGGGTTCTAGGGTGTGTGGTCCCCACCCTGTGGGAGCAGGCACTGACTTTCTGTATCTCCCTGCAGTCGTACCTGCTGATGGTGACTGTCATCTTCCTCCCCTACATCAGCAAGGCCGCCAGCTGGTGTAGAGACAGGCTTGTGGGTAGGCACTGAGACACCTAAGGATGTCAGGTGGGGCTGGGTGCATTGCATGGTGACCCTGGCCAGCTGCCCCGATCCACAGCACCCTGCCCATCTCCTCCCCTGTCCTACACAACCTAGTCCTTGGGGACAAGTGTAGTGATGGCCATGCTGGGCCCACAGCCTCAGAGACCGGGCCAGCTTCTCCCTCCTGGCATGTCCACAGGGCACAGGCATCCCCCAGACCACGGTGTGGAGCTCTTCACCTTTGACCTTCACGAGCCCCTCAGCAAGGAGCGGGTGGAAGCCTTCAGCGATGGAGTTTACGCCATTGTGGCCACACTGCTCATCTTGGACATCTGGTGAGGACCCCACTAGGGGCTGCCCCACCTGCCTACCAGGTGGATGCCCAGCGAGGCCCTGGCTAGAGGATACCCAGTCCCCCGGCCAGATGCTGTTTGTCTCCAACTCCCTTTTGTGAGCCCAGAGCATTTTGGGAGGTGGTGGCCCAATGCCAAGGAGGGCAGGGCTCCCAGGGAGTGGAGAGAGGGTGGTTTGGGGTTAGGGTGCCAGGGAGAGAGGTCCTTGGACAGCATGGCGCTCTGGGGCTCAGCCCCTCCTGTGTGCCATCAGCCCTTGCTCCTCCCACTGTTGACAGTGAACTCTGTTAGACTTCTCATTTCACTGATGGCTTCTGTTTGTAAGTGTTCTGCCCACTTTTTTCAAGTCTTCCTTAAAAAGACTGTCTGGTCCTGTGTTACATTTCAGGGCACACTCACTGCATTAAACATGTTGAACACTCTGGTTTTATACTCTATATATGATAGTCTGACTTTCCTGATACTTTCTGGGTAGGCTTTTCTGTTGTAATTTGTGAAGTTTTAAAAATTGGAAGCAAACTTTTCTTAATATCTCATTCCTGAGGCTTTGATTTTAAGTAAGGAATGTTAGGGACAACCTCCCCTTGCTTCTCCTTGGAGCCAACGCAATATGGTTAGGGCTGGGAGGCCACTGCACCCTGAAGACCCTGCCCTGTGCAGCCCCTGAGGCTCTGTCTCCTGTGCCTCCATCCTACCCTCCTTGCTGTCCACCCCTTCCACACCCAGCTGATAAAAGGTGCTATTTCCTGATGGCCACCCCAGGCCACCCAGAGTGGTTCTTGGTCCTTGCTGGTGCTTCTCAGAGGAGTGCAGAGGCAGGGAGGACCCAGGCTCGCAAGCCCCACCTCAGAGGGCTGGCCCAGTCCTAGAGGTGCCAGTTAGGCATGCATTTTGGATGAGTGGGAGGCACTTGGCAGTGTGCTGAGCATTTAGCCATGCTCTTGAAATGCATGCTGTGATGCTCAGACCCTCTGCCATCTGGGCCGGGAGCTGGTACAGACGTCCTGTGTTCTCGCTTCCCAGCGAGGACAACGTCCCCGACCCCAAGGATGTGATGGAGAAGTTCCACGGCAGCCTGGTGGTGGCCCTGGGCGAATACGGGCCGCACTTTCTGGCATACTTCGGCTCCTTTGCCACGGTGGGGCTGCTCTGGTTCGCCCACCACTCACTCTTCCTGCATGTCCGCAAGGCTACACAGGTCATGGGGCTGCTCAACACACTCTCACTGGCCTTCGTGGGTGGCCTGCCCCTGGCCTACCAGCAGACCTCAGCCTTCGCCCGGCAGCCCCGCGATGAGCTCGAGCGAGTGCGAGTCAGCTGCGCCATCATCTTCTTCGCCAGCATTTTCCAGTTTGCCATCTGGACTGCGGCCTTACTGCACCAGGCGGAGACGCTACAACCAGCAGTTCAGTTTGGTGGGCAGGAACATGCCTTCATGTTCGCCAAGCTCGCCTTGTACCCCTGTGCCAGCCTGCTGGCCTTCGCCGCCACCTGCCTGCTGAGCCGGTTCAGCACAGCCATCTTCCACCTCATGCAGATCTCTGTGCCCTTTGCCTTTCTGTTGCTGCGCCTGCTTGTGCGTCTTGCCCTGGCGGCCCTGCGGGGCCTGCACTCCCTGCGGCCAGCACACCTCCCACCAGGCCGGGCCAGTGAGGCTGATGCTGATGCCCAGGCCCAGCTGCTGCCTGCCTCCTGCTAGCACTAGAGGCCACACCCACTACCTGCCTACCCCACCCAATGCCATAGGTCTCATCTCCACTGTGAAACGTCTATCCAGAGGATGCATGCTGCTCTGCACAGGAACTTACACCCAGACATGGGTCTCTCCCTTACCAAGAACAAGTTGCCTTGGGGTCTGCATCTGGATGGCTTCAGGCAGGCAAGCTGCCCAGGACGCCAGATCCTCTGCCCAGCCACCCTGCCCACCCCACCCCATCCATCTGGGCCTCTGCCTAGGGCCCTGAGTGGCACCTCTTCCCCAAGACTCAGCTGTTGGACTGGGAAGTCCCTATCTGAGAGGCGACACACCCCAGACCACCTGCCCAGCACGTGCAGCACCACTGGGTCTCCCAGTCCTTCCAGCCCGTCCTGATGTTCAGCCGCTGGACACAAGTACAAGGGAGGGCACTGCAGGACACTGAAGCCCAACTCTATTTGTCCCAGGTATAAGTTAGGTCACATTCAGATAGCAGTACATCATAAGGAGAGGCCTGGGGCCCAGGGTCACAGCCCTGCAGGCAGTCTCACTTAAATAGAAGATAGACCACACAGACACAATTTACAAACGATTCCTGCAGGTTGAAGTCAACTAACTACGCCACTAAGGACTTGTTCTGAAGATGACAAGTGATGTAAACATAAGGACTGCTACTCTGAGACCACCAATGGAGTAGAGGTGCATGTGTCTGCAGTTTTGGCAGAAGCGGGGATGGGATGTGGCACTGCGGCATGGAGATTCCCGGGGAGGCACAGGTCACACCTGGAAGCCAGCCCATGTGCAAACCCAGCACCATGAGTGCTAGGAAGGGCTGGACCAGGTCGTCTCTTGCTTTGGGGACCTCTGCAGACTCCCTACACAGGCCGCTTAGTTTTGGTCAGATTCCTCCAGCATCTGCGGGGTAACAATGAGCTCCTGGGCACAGTTAGAAGCTCTTCATTCAAACCAGCCAAGTCATCCCAGCAGAGCGCTCCGAGGGGCTCAGCCAGCAGTACTGCCGGGGTAGATGGGAGCTGTGTCTACACTGGTGTGCCAGAGCCCAGGTTGCTGGCAAAGCATTATGTAAAGTGCTACGTTTAAGAACAAGGGCATTAAATGCACTCCCCCACATGTAGGTGTTATTTACACGTTCACTGACTGGACAGGGAAGTCCCGCTGGTCCCCTCTGGACACTAAATGCCCACCCCAGGGGCCAAGGGGGAACACTCGGGGCCCAGCCCACACTCCAGCTGCCACATAGTAGCCACCCTAGCCCACCCTGTCTCAGGGTGGGCACAGGTCCCCTCTCCCAGGTGAGGCTGGGCACCGCCCACAACCACCTCCCCTGGTAGAACCCCATGCAGTGATGAGACAGGAGTCAAGGGATGACACCTTCCCTGAGCCAGACGGGGGGAGGTCACCCCACGGCCACCAGGGCTGCACACCACCTGCCCACAGTGGGGAGGCAGGCCAGGCGTCTGCTCCAAAGGGGCATCCAGGGGACAGCCTGAGGGGCATAAGATGAGGTCAGAGGCCACCAAATAGTTCATTCCAGTACTGTGCTGCCCCAAGGGTCAGGCCAGTGAGGAGCCCTGTGCTCCCCTCCCAGGCACTGCCCAGGGCTGGGGAAAGGGGCCTCCACCCACCCAAGAGTTTCCACGTGACACTGGATCGGGACAAGGGCTGCAGACGTCCTGGCCCCAGGAAGATAGCGTGGGCAGGGCTGCAACAAGTCCACCGGATGGACGGCTCCAGCGCAACCTGGACCTCTCAGCCCCTACTTAGCGCTGCCCTCGGGGGCAGGCACAGCATCCCCCCTGACGGCTGCAGCCTTCCTGGGCTTCTGCTTGGCCTTCCTCAGCATGTGGACCTGTCCCGAGATGGGCAGGATGGATCAGAGAGTTGGGGATGCCAAGATGCAGCCCTGGGACCCAGAGGCAGCCAACCACTCTCAGCTCAATTTCACCGGGGTTAGAGTTAGAGGCTGGCAATGCTGCGGCTTGCTGGGCTCAGCCTTTGGTCCAGGTCCTCCCTGAGAGGCCTGGCATCTCCACTGAGGAGCCACAGGGCTGGAAAGGCTGATGCCCGCCTCAGCTCCCAGGGCGTCCCGACTCACAGATGGCCCAGGTCCAGCTGGGCAGCAAGGCCACCCCAGCCACCCCACAGCTGTAGCCACCCAACATACCTTGGGACCCGCAGCTGAGATGATCATGTGTCCTGGGGCCTGCACCCAGGGCTCACCGTCCACCTGCACAGGCGTGGCCTTGAGGAGCGTGACACGGAAGTAGGAGCCCTGGGCGATGCGGATGCCGGAGCGCAGTCCCCCCTGCACCTGGCCCTGGGAGGAGGGTGGGAAGCCAGCTTAGCAGGCAGTGGGGCAGCACAGGAGGCTGTCTGTAGCCCGGTGCTCACCATGTGCATGACGCCTGTCACGCCCACCACCTCCAGCAGCCCATCATCCATGCGTGGCTTCTCAAACCTCGAGTCATTGTCCGAGCCCCAGAGGTCAGCTCCTGAACCCCAGCTGCCAGAGAGATGGAGGGGTACACCAGGGTTAGGCGCGGTGCCTGGCCCACCCAGGCCTGTGGAGCCTCATTGGGGGCAGCGCCTGTACACCTGGGGATGTTGATGAAGATGAGGCCCTCAATGCTGGGCAGCTCCACCTCCCTCTGCTCCACCTGCAGCCGGATCTCCTTGTGTAGGCCACGTGAGTGGCTGATCTTTTGCAGCCCGACCCGCACATACACACCCTTGTTGTGGAATCTGCAAGACACACAAGTCAGGTTGCTGCTAGGGGCTATACCTGGCTGAGCACGTGCTCCTGCCTGTCGGCCCCATGGTACCTGCTGGTGAACTTGCCAGGCTCCTCCTCCCGCGCCTGGTGGAAGTCCAGGCTGAGCTCGGCGTCAATGCCAATTCCACAGTAGTTACTCATCTGCACAATCTGGAGACAGAGGGCTCTTCCAGGATGCTGCCCACGGTGTCTGGCTGCCTCCTTCCAACCCTCCTCTGCGCTGTTGCCCCTTCCTGGGGCTGTTCTGCTCAGCCACTCAGAAGCCCAGGAAGGCCGTGTGCCCCAGTGTGGCTGGGAGGAAGGGAGTGTGGGAGGGTTGTGGGCAAGAGCCAGGGGCCACTCGGTACCTTGGGGGGCTCTGCATCCACCACACTGTTCTCTGTACCAGCAGCCTTGTGAGCATCTAGCAGAATGGTCCAACGGTCCATAAGCACAGCATCCGCCTCATCCACAGACACCAGCATGGAGAACGGGTCCTCTCCACTGTAACCTGCACCCCAGCGGAGGACCCGACCGAGGTCATTCCCTGCAACAAAGGTGAGACTTGGAGGGACACCACAACGCCTCTGGAGAGACCTTACCTCAGAATGGAGGGGATACCACAGGACAGCCCCCTATAGGATAGAGACCCCATCACAGGACTGAGACATCTCCAGGACGGAGATGTCACCACAGGTCAGGGGTCCAACCACAGACCTTGCTCAAAGCCTGGGATAGGGATATCCTCAGGTCCCATCCTCCTGCTCCATGGCAGACCTCACCTGTGCCCAGAGGCAGAATAGCAACAGATGGCTCCTGGCAGGCCAGACGATGCCGTGTCTCCTCCAGGGCAGTGAGAACCCAGCCCACAGTGCCGTCACCACCACACACCAGCACACGGAAGCAGGGCACCTGGGAGAAGAGGTGGAACCTGTGTGGGAGACAGGAGTACCCACCACCTTGTGGGGTCCACCCATGACCCAGGGCAGGACCTACCCAATGTCCCCTGACCCAAGCACCCCTTTCCTTTTCACATGTCCAACTCTGGCCACACGAAGGACTTGGAAGGGCAGGGCAGGGTGCTTCCTATGTGAGACTGTGGACCCTCACTCACCCGGGAAGTGGCCCCCCATTTGTCAAATCGAAGACCTGGTGAGGGTTCAGCAGCTTCCGGAAACTGCAGAGCAGGTCTCGGCCCTTAAGGCCACCACTCTTGGGGTTCACAAACACGAGGAGGGGGCAGCAGTCTGGGGGCAGCTTCCCGTGCTGTGAAAGGGGAGGATGGGTGAGGGTGGGGCCTGAGGTCCCCCACAGTCCCCCATGGTAGCTGCTAGCAGTGCCCAGCCCAGGACCGCAATCCTGCTAGGCCAGGGCATCCCTCCTGAGGAAGACAAGGCTGCCCCCTTACCTGCCAGCCCCTGGGGCCACATACTGATCCCCACCCCATGACAATACAGGACAGCCTTCCCTAAGAGGGTCATCTGGGCTGCCAGCCACTTGGAACTCAGCATGAAGGCCAAGGCCAGACCCACTGTGACACGTGCCAAGGGCCCCTAACCTACCAAACTGGAAGCCACAGGGGACCCTGCCTGGCACTGCCAGCCAGCTGGCCTCAAGGAGCCACCCCACACCCTTTGGAAGTCAGCAGCACTGAGGGGCAGGACTTGGCACACAGGTGGCTGCCCAACCTCTGGGCATGGGAAAAACCCATGTTGCCAACAAAAGCCCAAGAAACAGCCCAGGAGTCTGGACAGGGTGGGCAGGGCTGGGGTCCCTGTGACGGGGTAGGGGGAAAAGAGACAAACAGGCCAGGTGCAGACACAGGGTGGGTGGTGGCACACGGGCTGGGCCGTGGCTGGGGCAAGGACACACTCAGGGCCGCGTGGCTCATGGGCAGGCAGGGCTGCCTGTGGCCACCACTTACCCACTCGCCCCAGGGCGGGCAGCTGACAGGAGAGAGAAAGTGGTGTCAGCCTCACACCCAGCAGGGCTGCCTCCATGGGCAACGGCCCGGCCAGAGGAAGGAGGGACCAGAGGGTTATACCCACCCAGGGTCAGATCCCAGCCTCATTCTGCTCTTACCACTGCTCCCAGAACAGGATTGAGGGCCAGGGCCTGGTTGCAGAGCAGCCATGGACACCTGGGTCCTGGGACCCTCAGAGTAGGCAGACAGGTTCAGAGCGCACTGTGCAGATGCAGGGTGGGGTCTGGCTGCAGCCCCTCGGGTTGCTTCACACGTGCCACACCCATGAGCCGTGCCCCTCACCCCAGGCTGCCCACTAATTAATTCCTGTTCCTGGCACTACTGGCTCCTGAGAGAGGCTTCCAGAGTCAGGAGCTCCATCAGCTGGCCAGAGGTAGCCCAAGGCTCAGAGTTGGGGCCCTAAAGGCACCAAGGTGGGCAGCAGCACACAGACGTGTGGTCACACTATGCCCTTAATGAGATGGCCACTGGGGGACTTGACGTACCCATCCAGCCTGCAGTAGCGTCCTGTGTCCTCCCTACAGGGTAGAGGCCTCAGGGTCCACAGTGCAGAGTAGATGGCCAGCCCTGGCCCTATGGGCCCCAAGAATAGGTCTCACCACTGGGCAGACTCGGACAAGTACAGATGCTCTGACCTCCACCCTCTGTTGTAAAGTGGGCAAACAGCCCATGCTGGGCTTCTGTGAGGGCTGACCAAGGTGGCACGTACCAGCCCAGCAAAGTCAAGAAGACAGCAGACAAGACCATACCCAGGTGCATGGACGTGTGGACGTCCTCAGGGGTGTAGACATCCTTGAGGGTGTGAACACTGGCCTGGAACTTCCCACTCACCATCACATCCGGGAGCACCAGTGTGGTCAGTGGCTGGCCATGCACAGCTGTGTCCCTCCCCAGCATGTATAGCCGCTCGGCCTCAGCAAAGCAGGTGACATCCAGCACCACTGCACCTGCAACAGGTGGGCCACTACTCAGGCCAGGCTGGCCTATGCAAACCCCTCAGGTCAGCTGCTGAGGGAGGTGTCCACAGCAACAAGATCCATGTCAAGGGATCAGGGCCTGGAGCCCTGGCCCACCCCCTGCGTGGAGCCATAGGTGCTGCAGGGGTCTGGGCACCCGAAAAGGGGGGGACAAGGTGCACATAAAATCTTTCCCAAGAAAAGGTACAGATCCAAAAAGAGCAAGTCTTAGACAACAGCCAAGCCTCAGAGTATTTCAGCAAAGCATCAGAAGTGAACCAGGACAAAAGCAGGGGCATCACCAGGCAGACAGCTGCATCAGAGGAGCCTGCACCCCCAGGAGGGAAAAAGGTGGCCTTGGCCCCCTGGGCAAGGATGTCACCAGGCAGTAGCTCACCTTGGGAGTAGACGTGGCTCACGGACACTGCAGCAGCTGCACAGACAGATGGCGGTCAGAGTACCCAGCACCCAGGCTGACCCTTGGGACATCACATCCAGTGTGGCCCAGCCCAGGCAACCCTACGCCCATCCCATGGGTCCCCATGCCTCCAGAAGCAGAGTGCAGGGACCTGGGGTAGTGACCATAGAAGGAGGGCGCCAGAGCCCCAGGGGAAGGTAAAAGGAACTGGTCCGAGTCAGCTCCCTCCCAGCTGAGCCCAGTCCACCCAGAATCAAACCTTTGGTGGCCATGGCCTCATGTAGCAGGTTGCCATATTCTTGAGGGGACAGGCCAGGTGGCAGGCCACCCACAAACAGGGAGATATGGGGGGTCACAGCCTTGCTCTCAGCCACGTAGAACCGTGTCTGGCTGGCCTGCCGCAGGGATGTCTGTAGGGAAAAGGCACCAGGCTTGGGGACACTAGGCAGTATCCCATATGGGCTGTTCCACCTCCTCTCCCCCGGGAATTGGGCATCTCAGAGGAAGCCACATGAGGGGGCAAGGCCTTGCTCTGGATGCCCATCCACCCCCTGGGGCCACTCTGCTGGACGATGTAGGGCCAGAAGGCAACGCCCCTCCCAGGGCTGGCGTCTACCCCACTGACCTGCCGGATGTCCTGAAGTCGCTGAAGCAGGGACTCCTCCTCAGCCAGCACCATCCGCTGGACTACAGAGGGGCACAGCTATCAATCAGTGCCTCCCACATCTCTGTAACAGCTGCCCTGGGCCCAGGGCACAGATGGGCAAGGGCACAGGCAGGAGTGGTCAGAGGGTGGGTCAGACTCACCTTGCCTGCTACCCATGAGCACCTCCACCAGCTGGAAGCTCTCGGGACTCTCCGCCTGTGCAGGGGGGAATGGCGTGTTGGGCCTGGGACCAGTCCCCTCCCAGCACAGCCATAGGGACAGGGTCTGGCCCCAGAGTAGTGGCCCCTGGCAGCCCACACATACCTGGCGTCCAAGTAGTGGGAGGACCTCTAGCACCACAGTGCGCACTGTGCTCTGGGAAGTCACGCGGATGGACACGTAGGCCACACCTACCCTGTGGGGGGATAGGCTTGGAGCTTGGTCCACGGCCCCTGTCCCCCTACTGCCCCAGACTCCAAGCCTCAGAACTTACTTGAGCCAGCCAGGGTAGATCTTCAGGACTTCCTGGGTGCGGGGCCGTGCACGGATGACCCAGGCCTCAGGTTCATGGGTCCCAGAGCCCCTGCCGCTGTCCTCTTCAGCTGAACCACCACTCCCAGCCTTTCCTGGCGCCTGGGCATCACTAGCCGGCAAGGGCAAGGGCAGTTCCTGAAGCTCAAAGTCCCCAGGGTCATCAGTGACATAGTAGGCCCGAAGTGCTGCCTCCTGCAAGGTGTGGGGGGACCGGTGGGGGGAACAGGTGTGGACAGATGTAGAGCAAAGGGACCAGGTGTAGGAAGGAGGTGAAAGTGCCGAATGCGAGGCACCAGGTGAGGTGGGGCCAGGTGTGGGGAGCAGGCAAGGGGGGCCAGGTGTGGGGGGGTCAGGCATGGGGAACAAGTAAGGGTGCAGGGGTGGGGAGCAGATGAAGGCCAGGTGTGGGGAAGAGTCCAGTATGGAAGAGCTGATGGGGAGCGAGCAGGGGGACAGGCTGGGGCCAGAGGTCCAGGTGTGGCTGGCACTAGGCCTCCTAACATCCCAGACCCCTCTTACCAGCACCTCCTCGCTCCTGGCCAGGCGAGGCACAGTAACCAGACGGAAATGGTTTCTCCTCATGGTATCGTTGCCATCAAAAATCTTCAGGGTCTGTTTGCCTGGCCAGTGGGGAGCAGTTAAGACTTTGAGAGAAGGGGGATGGAGGGGTGAGTGGCGACCACCAGGGGCACTTACTGGACTCGGGGGCTGCCGGCACATCCCTGCCAGGGCCCAAAGCAGCGCTTCCATCCATACCATCATCCCCATCACCTGTGGGGTGAGCAAAACTTCACACTCAGCGCTCTGCCTAGCTCCCCACACCTCCAGGCTGCCCCGATGCTCACCTAGCTCCAGGACTGCAGTCTCAGCAATACGGAAGCAATGCATCTTGCTGAAATTGCGGGACACCAGGCGCACACACCCAGGGGGCAGAACCATGGAGCGCAGCCGCCCAAAGGTGCACTCGGGAGCCAGCACCACAGAGCACAGCGAGTGGGCCTGTGGGGCATGGCTGTGAGCTGGTGCCCGCCGGAGGTCACACTGCCCTATCCCATCCCCACGTGACCACTACCCCATCCCATCTTGTCTGCCCACCTGGACACGTCCCTGCCCCTCCCCTCCCACATGCACACCTGGACGCCACACCACTCGCAGCGCACACCAGCCAGCACGTCCGAGGAGCCACAGGTCTTCCTGCAGATCTCACAGCGTCCACCCAAGGGTAGGTTCCCCTCCCGCCAGTGGTGGTGGTAGGTGTCCTGGGGGGCAGGGGAGCAGTCAGGGGCTTGCCCCCACCTGGCCATCCTGCCCCAGTTCCCATGCACTCACATGATCATGGTGTCCATCCTGGTGACACTGGCGGCAGTCGCTGCAGGCGAAGGGCACACAGTCGGCGTGAACGTGCAGCTCACACACTGGGGGGTGGGCAGGGTTAGGGGCCTCTGGCAGCACCCCACTCCCACACTCCTTGCTGACTTAGCCTGGGCTAGGGCCAACCCAACCTCTGCCACCCTGTGCCTGGCTCCCTTCACCCTAAGTGTGCTCTGCCTGTCTTGCACCCCTCCAGTCAGCCCTGAACCTCCACCCATGTCCCTGGGCCACTGTGTGTCACAGAGACCAGGTCCCTGGGTGAAGGGCTGTCTGAGGCTGAGCAGTTCCGTGGTACCTTCGCAGCGGAGTGCAGGTGCCTCCAAGCCCTTGCGGCAGACAGCACAGAATTTTCGCTTGTAGAGCCCCCGAGGGCCAAAGCAGTGGGCTACAGGGACCTGCAGGGTACAGAGAACCTCAGATCTGGGCTGCCCACACTGCACTCTCGCCTGAGAGTCTGCCTGACACTCTCCATGGGTCCAACCCAGGCTGCCCTGCTGGGACTGCCCCACAATGGTCCTCCCCTCCACAGCTCTGCGGGTCCCCCAGTCCTGCTGGGCACTGTCACCCAGGAGGTCTGATCTGGGGCTGGCTTGGCAGAATGGGGCAAGGGAAAAGGCCCAGTAAGTGCACACAAGTGGAGGAGGGGTCAGCTGCCAACTACGTGTCCTCTGGGCTCTGAGGCCCGACATGCCTCCTCAGGGACCCCACAGGAGCTGCAACCGAGTATGGGCCTGTTGCCTCTCCATGGGAGCCCAAGAGAGGAAAGGGCAGCGTTCACCCTGACGCTTGTCCTAATGCTGCTACTAAGTTAAAATATGCACAATAAAAGGGAGCTAGTGTGGACCTGGCACAGTGTGGGTGATTTTTATTTTCTTCTTAAATACTTATATCCTCTAAACTTTCATCATGCATATATTTGAAATACATACTTGTATTTTTTTAATTTAATAAAGTAAAAAAGAAAACATGAGGATGAACTTGAAAAAACTGAGGCTCAGGACATCCACATGAGGGGCTTCCCTGCTGGCTGCGATGGTGTGAGAGTGCAGGGGCACATGACCCACATCCCCTCCTGCACTTGTACCTGGCAACCAAGTTGTTCCCCACTCGCATGGGGCAGACACCAGACAAACCCATCCCACAGCAGATGGGCCCCCTTGCTGGCATGCAAAGCCCACTGCACAGCCAGCTCCAGCCTACCCACCATTGAGCCCTAGGAGGGACCCTCCCCAGCACAGGCGGGAGAGGGTAGGGGGGGTACTATCAGCCCTCCTCAATATGCCACTGTCCACAGAAGGGAAACTGACACCCTGCCAAGACCTGGCCAGGCACCCTACTACCCCATGAGGGACCCCACGGAGGGAAGTCTGTGGCCCAAACCTGCTTACTTAAGCCAGTCACATTAGCTGCCTATCCACACACACTCATAAGAAACAGCAGAGAGCCCTTGTGCTCTTGGCTCAGCTTCTCCCAGTGGTGACCTCTTGCAAAACTGGCCAGTGTCACAACTGGGCCCTGCTAGGTACAGTGGACGCAACACCCCTCCCCCAGGACCCCTCATGCAGTCCTTCATAGCCACACCCAGCTCCCTGCCTGCAGTGTGCAGTGCTTCCTGAGCTTCCTCATCTGGAGACTCCATCATCTGTGCCCTTTGGGTGGGACCAGCTTTCTCAGTGTGACTCGCTCCTGGGGGCCCATCGGCAGCTCTTCTGCCTCATCTCTGAGCAGCACTCTGCCCTTTGCTCCCCAGCCATGGCATGACTAAGGTGGAGGTCAGCCAGGGATCAGCACCGCCAAGAGCCAACCCTTGTGCCCACAGCACTCACCCGCACCAGGCTGGGTGCCACACCAGCACATGGAGTCTTCACGTGCCGCAGGCACTTTTCGTGGGACATAAAGTTGCAGACTGTGGGAAGGAGAGTCAGAAGTTGCCACCACCCCCCTGGAGAGCCACCATCCCACTCAGTGGGACAGGTCCTGCGACCACAGCAGGGCACCAGCATCGCATGGCAAGGCTCAGGCGCCTGTCACAGCAGGCCATTCTGTCAGAAGAGTCTCTTAGTCCAGTCCCACTGAGCATCAGGGGCCATTCCTGTCACTTCCACCACTGTGGAGCCTGGGTGACATCAACACAGATGCTGCGATCCCCATGAGAGGCTGCAGCCCATGTGTGGCACTGTGGCCATCCTGAAGGGTGCTGACTGCATCCTGTCATCAAGAAGGTGGCCCTGCCCTCCCCCACCTCTGTCCTGGTCTTATGAGGGGTGGTCTGGGGCTACTAACAGGCAGGGGATTTGTGAGCTGGTGCACCTGTGTAGCCCCAGAGCTAAGACATCCTTCCCTCCCCCCCAGCTACACAGTTTCCTCAGAGCCCCACAGCTATGTCAAGCAGGGACAGCCAGGTGGGCACTCCAGGAGGCAGGAGCCACCAGGAGAGAAGATGGCCTAGGGCCCCAAAGGAGGTGAGCAATGACCCGGAGCTGGGTGGGAGGGTCCCAGGGAATGCCCCCACTCTGGTAGGAGGACAGGTAAGTGTAAGAAGGGTGGAGGGGCTGGCCCAATAGAGCAGCAGGCAGCTTGTGCCAGCACATTCAGAGCCAGGGCAAGGTGGGACAAGAAGCTTGCTGGGCCCCACAGCTAGGGCAGGGCAGAAGAGGCCACATAGGCAAAGGAACACAACCTCAAGACTGCCTGGAATAAAACTGCCTGTGGGGCTCAAGCCACCCACTCATGGGACAAACAGCTCCCTAAGAAGGCACCCCGCACCCCCACCACCAGAGTCCTACTAGAGGAGAGACAAAGTCCCTCCGCAGACTGCTCTGGGGAAAGTCCCGGAAGTAGGCTGGCGTGCAATGAGAGAAGTAGGGACGAGGAGGAAGGTCAGGCATCACTTCAGAGCTCTCCCCAGGGCAGCCCATTTGCTGTACTTGGAAAGCACTGGCCAGCTTCCTCCTCCACCCATGCAAGTAGCACCCAAGGGTGCTCCCGACACAGAGAGGCCTCTTCTTCCTATACCCTGGCCAGGCTGTATCTGCCCAGGACACAGCCCATTCTCCAGACACTGCCTGGGAGGAGCCGATGGTCCTCTCCCAAGCACCAGGTCAGCCCTGCAACACAGAAGCTGCTTTGCTCCAAGACTAGCTGAGGGATCCTGAGCCCCTCAGACTGGAGGACCCTCTGCAGAGGTCACATCTGTAACGGATCCATAGTCTAGCCTTAGATTGAGTCCTGCCTTCATATCTCTCACCTCTGCAAGGACCCAGGCTCTAGCCTTGGAGTTAACGGTTCTGTCTTCACCATCTCACCTCCCCAGGGCCTAGCCTCAGACCTGGAGCTCCGCCTCCAGGGCTGTTCACCTGCACGGTGAATCCACTGGTCTAGCCTCGACCTGCAGCCCTCTGTCGCCATCTCTCACCTGTGTGCTCAGACCTGGAGCTGACTTAGCCTACATACTTGCACCCTCCAGCTCAGGGGGCCACCTGGGCAGGGTGGTGTTTATGAACTGAGGGATAAATCGGGGGGAGCACCCCCAGGGGTCAGGAGGCAACCTGTGTGAAGCATCCCGCCCACGAAGGACCGGGCAAACACTCCAGTGTCAAAGGTCCATGCCCTCCAAGGGCCGGGCTTGCAGGAGAGAGCCGGGAGGCGGGGGAAGGAAGGATGCCCGCACCCAGCCAGGAAGGATGGGAGCCTAGTCGGGACGGGACGCCACACCTGGGTGAGGCGGCCTGGGCTCGCGCGCGGCCTGCGCAGAGCGGCCGCGCAGAGGACGGCGGCCCGGCCCTGCCCGCGCCCTCAGCAGCAGGGCCGGGACCCGGGCGAGGGCAGGCGCGAGCACAGGCCGTAGTCGGCGACGCACGCTCACCGTCGCACAGGAAGCCGGCCAGCCCCCAGATGAAGTCGGAGCAGAGGTGGCAGAACGTGGGCTTGGTGAGCGTCACCTTCCGGAAGCTGTGTCCCGGCACGGCGGGTCCCGGGGCTCTGTCGCCCGCCCGCCCCGGCGCCT
>NW_004955514.1:464967-475244 GCF_000276665.1 Chinchilla lanigera
GCTGCCGCCATCCCCGGCCCAGAGGCCCGAGCCCCGGCGGCGAACAGGAGGCCGGGTCCGCGCTGAGGACAGCGCCGCGGCTCCGCCGGCGCCCGGCTTCCGACTGCGCACCTCAGTACGCACGCGTGGGGGGCGGGCCCGAGCTGCGGGGCGGGGCCTGAGGATGGGCGGGGCCTTCTAAGGGTGGAGACTGCCGGGCGACGGGGCGGGGCCTCGCGAAGACCGTGCCTGCGGGGGCGGGGCCTCCTGTGGGGGGAGCCGCGCGGGGGAGAGGGCGGGGTCAAAGCCTCCTGGGGCCGACTGCGGGGAGACTCGGGGTCTGTAGGAGGGGCGGGGCCTGAAGGGCGGAGAGTTGAGGGAGATCGGGCGGGCTCCTGCGAAGGCGGGGCCTGCAGAGTTCGGTCCGATACCCCGGCGAGGAGGGGGCTGGCCGGCGTTGCCACTCCCTGCGGGCCCAACTGGGACTAGATTTTCCCGTGCGCACTGGAGATACCGGGCGCGGGACCTTCGCGTCTGCTGTGCCAGGCCCGCGGCTCCACCGACCCACGCTTCCCACGCGGGACGAGATTTGTGCGAGAAGCAGCACTGTCCCGGAGCCCCAAGGCAGATGGGATCCAGGGCAGGACAGCAGTGACCACTGCCTTACTGTCCACCCCACGGGCTGGTGCCCGTGGAACTGCGCTGTCCCCACACGGGAACACTGTAGCTGGTGGGAAGGGCCCGACCCCACCACAGCCCCAGCTAGTCTGGGGCTCAGCGGAGGGGCAGCCCCAATACACACACCTTTGCCTTGTCTGGGGATCATGTCCGCCCAGCCACCCTGTCTCTGTTGCCAGCGCCACTCTGAGCTCCCTGCTTCTGTGGGCCTGGCCAGGGATCAGAGTTGGGGAGGTGTGGTGGGGACCCACACTCAGGGCAGCACAGCACGGTGAGAGGCCCTAAGGGACCAGAAAGACCGAGAAGGGCACAGCCAAGGGGGAGTGATGTCCCTGTATGAGGGCTGCTACAGTTGGAACCCCAGAGGAGACAGGCCATCTGCCCTTGGGGGGCTCTGCTCAGAAGTCAGGCTGCTGGCCTTGTGCAGGAGAAGCTGGGAGGGGACCTTGGGTCCTCTCTGCACTGGCCCTGCAGTGTGTCCTAGGGCTGCATCTGGACAGGCTGACTTCAAACTGCTGGATAAATGAGCCCAGAAATGCCCCTGGCTGTGGGCATGGAGCCAGGATCATGTGGCCGGGAAGCTGAGGGCAGAGCATCCCAGCAGGTGGAGCCAGCAGTGCAGAGCCCTGGCAGGGCTTCGAGGAAAAGTCAGGCACCCGCTCCAAGCTGTCCCTCGGCCCAGTGCCCAGAGGCAGCCAGCAGGGTGCTCGCCCTCCCCTCGCTCTGCCTCTGGCTGGGGGGCCTCTCTGTCCTTGTCTCCTCAGCACCCCTCTACCTTCACCCTCTGAATGCCAGGCTCCACCTGGAAGGGCTGTGACCTGGCCATGGTGCCCACAGCCACGCTGCACTCACTTCAAGGAAGAGCAGGACAGAAGCCAGCAGAGTACACAGGAGACATCACAGAAAGGAAAGCCCACAGCCAGAACTTTCCATTTCCTGATGCAGCACATTAATTAAAGTGGCCTACAAATAAAGGATCCTTCATCAAGCTCTCCCCAAACTCCCTAGAATGTCTTTCAGAGCAGTCAGAAGCTCAGTAGACACCTGCCCAACACAACTTCCACAAGTGGGGACTATCTCCTCTCCTGGGGCTCTTGGAGGCTGGTGACCAGGGGCACTCTGAACCATTCCTTCCCTGGGTCCCTTCCAGAACAGGGGACCCAGTGTGGGCAGTCTACACAGCAGGCTTCATTTCTGACAGTGCCAGGGGTGGAGTTGGGTTCTCATGAGGGGCCACTTCTCTTGCTGCTCTTTGAGGGAACATCGTGTCCCCCAAGTTCATACAGAGTCCCACCACCGCACCTCAAAATGGGATTTTAGTTGGAGACTAGGGCTTACAGAGATAATGTAAAACGAGGTCCTGCCAGTCATGGAGGCACACACTTGTAATCCCAGCACACAGGAGGCTGGGGGAAAGGGATTATCATGAGTTCAAGGCCAGCTGGGGCTACATAGTAAGACCCTGTCTCAAAAGAACAAAAATAAATAAATGAGCAAAAAATAAAACGAAGTTCTTATGGTGCCTCTCGTCTGATAGGACCGCTGTCTTCATAAAAGGGGAAACGGACACGGGACTCCAACACATGTACAGGGACAGCACTGTGTGAAGGTGGAGGTTGGGTGAAGCTTGCCAGGCTGGCACCAAGGATGCCCAGCACCACCAGGAGCTAGAGCAAGGCCCAGGACAGAGCCTCCCTCTCAGTCCAGGAGGGACCAGCCCTGCAACACCTTGATCTATGCTTCCAGCCTCCAGGACGGAGAGCATGTGTCTCCATGGTTTAAGGCACCCAATCTGCCCAGCACAGGAGTGGAGCCCAGCCAGTGGGACTGGCTTCTCCCAGCATTTCATTTGAGCTCTCCAGTGCCACTGCAAGTTAAACTGCACACAATGACAGCTGTGTGTGGACACCGTGCTTCGCTGAC
Organism: Chinchilla lanigera; assembly: GCF_000276665.1. Lineage (NCBI taxonomy): Eukaryota > Metazoa > Chordata > Mammalia > Rodentia > Chinchillidae > Chinchilla > Chinchilla lanigera. Next base: position 467,548 of record NW_004955514.1, read on the forward strand.
TTAGAGATGTCGTCAGCCTCAGCAGTTACAATCAATGCTGAGCTGTTACACACCTTGACTGTTTATCTAATTTCTGGTTCTTACTGGTTGGTAGGTGTTCTTTAGCTATCCTGGAGGTGGCTTTCTAGGCAGTCACATCGATGCTCAACACTTGATACTGTAGCCGCTCTGGCCTGCAGAGAACTCAGACTGCTGACTGCAGACTCTGAACTCTGGGACTGGGAGCGGCTGCTGGAGGTTGCAGCTGTATCCCACTAGCCTGGTCAGTTTTGACCTATGATTGACCTTAAAACATACCTCCTGTTTCTGTGGAAGGACGCCTCGGTGGAGGTACATGCACTGTGGATTTGTTCCTTCTGCTCAGGCTGGGAGGACACATCTCAGGCACTTGTCTCTTTTCCATAAGATACACCACAGCTGCCCGGTGGGAGGGACATGATGAGACAGCACCTGCATCACTTCTGTCACCAACAGAAGCTCAAAAGGCAGACCTTGCAGCCCTGAAGAGACCTGGAGCCAGGCGTGGAGGCATATCCCAGCACTCCAGGAGGCTGAGGGAGGAGGATCATAAATTAGAGCCCAGCCTGGGCAATCTAAAGATTTAGTGAGCCGGGCGTGGTGGCACATGCCTGTAATCCCAGCACTCAGGAGGCTGAAGCAGGAGGATTGTTGTGAGTTCAAGGCCAGTCTGAATCGCATAGTGAGACCCTGTCTCAAAAAGACAAAATAATAATAATAATAATGATAATAATAATAAAGACTTAGTGAAACCCTGCCTCAAAAAATAAATGATAGGGATATCACCCAGTTAAAGGCTGTGGATTCAATCCTCTGTACCAAAAATATAAATACAAAAGAAAGAAAGAAAGAAAGAAAGAAAGAAAGAAAGAAAGAAAGAAAAAGAAAGAAAGAAACAGGGCAAGCTCAACAAGGACATCGGTTCGCAGCATGAGCAGAAACAATAAGCTACCCGTGGCTTTGTTCCACCCCCCAGGAACCTGCATGCCAGCGGCTCCTGCCTCCTCTGCTCTGAGCACATCCTGAGCGCCTGTGGAAACACCGTTCACATCCACTGTGGGCCACAAAGAGGTGTGGCACAGGAGTGAGGACAGGGTCAGGTCTGTTACAAGGAGGCCCAGGCTGCCCGCAGCCGGGCCGTCCATCCATCCAGCAGGGCTCTCCTCCTTGGCCTCTGCACTGCAGAAGTGGCAGTGGCGAGGACACCTTTCCCTCAGGCGGAAGGTGGCCGTGCCTGAGTCCAAGGCCTGCGTGGCTCCTCTCAGTCCTGAGCTGGATCATGGTGTGAGCGGGTTTGGTCCCCACTTCCACCAACATCAGGGACTGAGGCAGGCGATCAGGTTGGCACATATGGAGTCTACCCCAGCTGGGAGGGGTCCCCTTCAAGGAAAAAGGCAATTATGATACTTAGATAATTAGGACATATTTATTCAGGATAAGAGAAAAAAAATCATAGCAAATTACACATTTTTAAAAATACTAACAAGCATCAAGCAGAAATTATTATGGCTTTTATTCATGACTGTGTGCTACACCATGACAGTTTTTTATCTGTATTTTTGGTCCCACAGCAATGCTGAAATAACATTTTCTAAAAGAGAGGAAGATCATTTATCTTCTCTTCCCCAGCCTATTTAAGAAGGTGCAGCCTCCTGTAACTGCTGCACCTGCCGACTCCCTGATAGCAGGGCGATTCTGGGCACCTGAGCCTCCTGGTCCCTCTTCCATGCACCTCAGTGCACCGCCCAGGCCTGGCTGCTCGGCAAGATCCCAGTCCTGTTCCAGCAGTTGCTGTGCTTTGCCTCTTCTCATTCCTGGAAGCTGTTTTCTACTCCAGGATATCTGGCTTTTGCCCGACTGGAACAGGAAGTGGCCAGGAGGGACCTGCATAGACTACACCAGGCCCCAGAGGACACAGCCAGCCTCTGCCATCACTTCCTCAGCACCAGTGCAGCAGAGAGGAAGCTGCAGCCTGGGCTGGTGTGGTCACCACCCACTCTCCACTATGGTCATGATGTCCTGGCAAGGGTTTGTGGAGCCATGTGGCTAAGTGGCCAAAGTCTCCCTGCTGTGTCCCCATCCCTTGTCCCTCTGTCTTCACCTTTGAAGGTTTCATTGAGGAAGTGTTCAAAGTTCCCTGGGATCTTCTCCCTTGGTCCATGCCCTGTCCCTTGCCTCCTCTGTCCCTGTCCATCGTGACATGTGTCCCAGGGGGTTGTAGCCAGGTGTGGTCAGATGCAGAGTGCTGCCCCAGGGAGATGTGCGCTTTGGTGTCCCAAGTGGGGGTGCCCAGCAGAGGTGGGAGTAGGGCAGGCCAGGCACCTGCTGGGATGTCTGGGTTGATGGCAGGGGCACAGGCTGGAGGGCAGACTCCTCTGCCACATGGTCTGGGATTTAGGGCCAAGGACAGAGACTGGAGTTAGGTAAAGGAGACATCTGGGGTTCCCTTTGGTTGAATTGCAATCTGAACAGGATAAGGCTCCAAAGGCCAGAACATCAAGAAGCAGAAAGTAACAACACAGTGAATAAAATCAGAGCAGGGTGGGGATTGTTTGCCTACCTAGAGATATAAGCTAAGTTTTATTTAAGAAGAAAACAGGACTTTATGGGGTTGGGGGGCGGTACAAAATAGGGCCACCTGGAGGCAGCAGGCAGGCTCAGCCCTCCCCTTTCCTTTCATAGCCAAAGCCCCATTTGGCCAGGCATAGTGGTGTACAACTCTAATCCCAGCTACTCGGGAGACTGAGGCAGGAGGGTCATGAGTTTGAGGCCAGACTGGGGAACTCAGCAAGACTGTCTCAAAGACAGAGAGGCTGGGCTGTTGCTCAGTGGCAGAGCACTTATTTACCTTGCCTGTGTGGGCTGTGGGTTAAATACCCAAAATGGGGGACTCAGTTCTGCCTGTTCTTTTACCTGGAAAATGAAAGGGCACCTCACAGTCTCATGGTGGATGATGAAGCTGGATGCTGGTCCAATCTCACAGGTCCAAAGCCCAGCCCACCATGTCCACAGTGACAACAGGAAGTGGACACCAGCACACCCTGCCACAGCCAGCAGGGCAGAGGTGACACACCTCTGGGGGTTGCCCAGGGACCCTATAGTCTGTCACACTAGGTCTGTGCAGGCAGAGCCCCACCCAGGAGAGGCTGCGACTTTACATCCAAAACCTGCCCCTCCACATATCCGTTTGCCACACTCACTCTAGATCCCCGTGTTTGACACTTTTGGGTCCTGGTGGCAGCATCGTCCTCATTTACCAAATCTACTCCCAAATCCAAGTTAACAGGTATCCTCCTCAGTGTCCCAGGCTCCCCTCTGTGGTGGCTTCAGCAGCCCTCTCCCGCTACCTGAGCCCTGGGTGGGCACCAGACGCAGGAAACTGCCCCATGACCTCATCATGGGCCTTCAGCAGGGCCCATATCTGACACCTGAGTCTGACTGGAGATAGAGACCCTCACTGACCCTGGCCTGACCGCCACCCCCAGCCTTCCTGCAACAGGGGAAGCCAAGGCCCAGTCTCTGGATGTCCCACCTGCCCCATCCCCGATCAGAGGCCTGGATGCCAGAGGAGTTGGCCCCGCCTCAGATGCTGGGGACCCTCGTAGCCCCTTGAGGCCTGTGGGGTGAAGAGCAATGGGGCTTCCTGGCTACAGGAGGGCTCTGCCCTCCACCCCTAGTCAGCCCATCTCATACAGGACTCAGCCCAACTCCAGGCAGTTGTCCAGCAGAGGGCACAGCAGACCCTGTCCCCACAGAGTGCAGACTTCAAATACAAACCAAAGCCCTCATTCCCTGCATCTCATGGGGCGATAATGCAGGCCCTTGCTTGGACACACCACCTTCCCACCCTTCAGGACAGTCACAGTCCTGGGCCCAGGTGTGGCTCGAGAGCAGATCCCTGTTACCTCAGCCTCCTTGCTGGGGCACACTGCTTACCGTCTCCCTCTCAGGAGCACATGGTGGTGACATTTCTGCCGGTGGATAATCCAGGATGATCTCATCTCAAATCCTTAATGTCATTATGCCTGCAGAGTCTGTGTGCCCGGGAGGGCAGCGGGTGTCATTTTTGTGGCTGGGGTCTCAGGACACAGGACCTCACCACTCATGACAGCCATCTGGTGCTGTCACGGTCTTGTCCCCGCACCATGGTCTAAGCTCTGTGAGACACTGCCATGCTCGCAGTTGTTCAGCCAGCTGAAGGAGGCCACCCAGTGTGCACTGTCTGCACCTCTGAGCTCCTCTCCAAGGATTCCCTCCTGCTCCAGCATTTCCCTCCTGCTCCAAGGACACTTGGATTGTTTTTTCTTTTGTGGGAATTGAACTTGGGACCTTGTTCTTGCCAGGTAGGCACTTGTGCTGCTGAGCTATATCTCTGGCCGTCAGATTTCCTTAATGGGAACTTGATGGGGACAAACGTCCTGAGTTTGTTTCTCTACAATGTCTCTATTTAATCTTAATTTTTTTTGAAATGCACATATAATACACTTTTATTTTTGTTTTTTAATTTTTTTTGGTGGTACTGGGAATCGAACTCATGACCTCATGCTTATAAGGCAAGTGCTGTGCCACTGAGCTATATCCCCAGCCCCACTTTTATTTTTGAAATGGGCTCCTGCCTCATTGCCCCTGCTGGCCTGGAGCTCCTGGGCTCAAGGGATCCTCTGGCCTCACCCTCCTGAGTAGCTGGGACAGGCACGTGGCACTGTAGGCAGGCTGAAATATATCTTTTGCTGAAGCTAGAATTTTAGGTTTCCAGCCAGGTGTAGTGGCACACACTTTGACAGGCAGGAGCAGGAAGATTGCAAATTCAACCCCACCTGGGAAAGTTAGTGAGACCCTGTCTCAAAATAAAAAATAAAAGGGGCTAGGAATGAAGCTCAGTGGCAGAGGGCCCCTGGGGTTGATCCCCAGTATGACAATAAATACTTACATACATAAGAATTTTAGGTTACCAGTGACTTAGTTTGGAGGTCATAAGCCTTCTTTCCCTGTCCTCTGTCGGAGATCAGCTTTCATCTTACCATGCACACAGGAGACGAGACGGGTCTCTCCCTCTGGCTGCATCTAGCATCTCCCCTTTGTCTCTGGCCTTGGCTGTTGTACTGTTATGTTTTCACTTCTGTGGGTTTTCTCTCTCAGGCCTCACAGCACTCTTGGACCCATGGCTTTCACCACTTTTAGAAAGTTATCTCTATGACCCCTCCCTTTATTCCAGGAGGGTTACTGCCGCCATGATACCCTATTCACGGTCTGTTCTGCAGTTTCCGCTGTTTCTCTCTCTGTTTCAGAATGAATTTCCCCCATTCTGTCTTCCAGTTGTTCAATTCTTCCTCTAGTTAGGTCTAATCTGTAGTTCACCAAGCCCTTCAGTTTTTGTCAGCTTTACTGAGATAGGATTTATATACAATAAAACAAACCTATTTTAAATGTATAACAATACATTTTAGCTAGGTTTTCTTGAAGTTAGGATTTTTTTCCAGCATTTTGATTTCAAAGTTTTTAAATGCTCAGGTTGTTATGATAATAACATACACTTTTCGCCAAGGCCCATCAGCTGCTAACATTTTGTTATATTTGCACATAACCCTCTGACTGTTTTTTGCTCTGGTTTTCAGAGCTATTTGGGTGCAGGCAGAATGAGCCGGCACTCTGTACTTCAGCACTGAACTCCAGAACGTCTCCACTCACACGTGTGTGCAGCCATTAAGTCATTCACAGGGTGCCGGTGGAAACTCACTGAGCCGCGCACAGAGCATGTACCGTGTGGACGTGTGGTCACCCCCATGTGGTCATCCCTCCCAGTCTTCCCACAGGACTGCACATCTTCTCTGGCAGGGACTGGGATCAGGGATTAGTGGGTTCAGGCTGGACCTTAGTCCCTGGGGGGATAGTTCTGCTTCTAGGGCACCTTTGCTTCTCAGATGTGGCCCTCTGGGGCCCCTAAAGGCCAGCTTTTGTCTCTGGGCCCCAGGTGAAGCACTGCTCTCATGACTGGAAATTCCCCCAAGGCTGGAGCCCACTGCACACCTTCTCACAGGGCCCTGCACACCCATAGGGCCCTCACACAGTTCCCTAGCTGTGCACTGCAGCCCCTTCCTGGTGCCAAACTCCCTCTTTTCAGTTTTAACCTGGATTCCTTAGTGTTTTCAGTTCTTCTGATCTTTTAAGAACTGTTAGCTGGGCATGATGATGCATGTCTGTAATCCCAGCACAAAGGAGGCTGAGGCAGGAGAATTGTTGTGAGTTAGAGGCCAGCCTGGGCTCCATAGTGCATTCAAGACCAATCTGAACTTCACAGTGAGACCCTGTCTCAAAACAAAAAAATTGTTTATCCAGCTCCCTAAGAGGCTGAGGCAGGAGGACCTCAAGTTTAAGCCCAGCCCAAGCAATTTATTGAGACCTGTCTCAAAAAATAAAAAAGGGGGGGGGGCTGGGGATTTAGCTCAGTGGCACAGTGCCTGCCTGGCAAGTGCAAGGTCATAAGTTTGATTCCCAGTACCGGAAAAAAATAAATAAATAAATAAAAATAAAATAAAAAAGGGCTGAGGATGTATCTTAGCACAAAGACCCTGGGTTCAATTCTCACTACCTCCTGGAAAAAAAAACAAAACAAAACAAAAAAAACAGTGTTTCAAACATTTCCCATGCTGTTTGTGACCGCTTGCTTGTAAGACCTGAAGCCAGAGAGAGACCAGGGTCCCCCAGGCCCTTCCCAAGGCAGTGCCCAGTGATCCCCCCAGGATGCACCTCTCAAGGTCCGAGGCAGGCACTTTTGCTTGGCATGTGTGCCTCCTGTGCCACGGCTCGGGACCCGGGAGCTGCCTGGCCCCTGCCTCCTGAACTGGAACTCAGCCAGACATGCATTTTGTCTCCAGGCCTCTGGACAGGTCTGTCTCCTTCCTCTGGGGCTGTGCTGCTTCTGTGTGACCTTCAGACCTGCCTTGTTCCGTACTAGACCTGTCCCCAGCCCGTGTCTACTCTGACCACACCTAGCACTTCCCTGAGCAATGCCCAGGCTCCCTGCTGACGCCTGCAGGGGTATGGTGGAGGCCCCTCTCGATTCCATCTGTAAACCTGCCCTCTCACCAGTTCCAGCCTCGTGACCCAGGCTTAAGTCCAGCACCGGAGGACCTGGTCAGGGTTCTGCTCCAGGAAGGGGCGGGGAGGCGGGCAGGCAAGGCCCCCACCCTCCTGTGGAAACTGAAGGCTGAGCACAGGATTTTACCTCTGACCCCACCTCCCGGGAAGCCAGGCCCGCCCGCAGCTGCCCATGCCCAGTGGCCACTGGACTCCTTGTCCCTGCACCTTGACAACAGCCCACGCAGGAAGCAACTCCGACGCGGACTGAGTCTCCCCACACCCAGCCCATCCAGCCTGCCAAGCCCAGCGCAAGTGCAGGCCCCGCTTGGTCAGCTCTCCCCACTCCCACGTGCCCCAAACCGGCCTCTGGGTCCAGCAGGGCCGAGGCCACCACCGGCCTGCGGATCGGCCTCTTGGCGCACGGCCAAGCAGGGATCCCCGCAGGCCCGAGGTCCCAGTTTGCTCCCAGTGGACGCGGGCAGCCGAGGTCAGGGCGGGGCGCGGGAGCCCAGGCCTCACCCCGCCTGGCATCACGTGGGCGCCACCGGAGGCGGAACTGGGCTGCGGCCGAGACCCGCGGCACGCGCCGGGCCATCCGA
>NW_004955514.1:475504-498704 GCF_000276665.1 Chinchilla lanigera
ACGCCGGGCGGGCCCGCCCAGCAGCCCAGGCGCCCAGGCCGGGCCAGGCTCCGTCGGGGCGGGGTCGGCACCCCGCTGGGTGGAGGAGGGGGGGGCCCCGGGGGGAGCCCGTCCCTTCCCGGACCCGCCCTGTGCCCTCGTCTCGCAGGGGCCGAGACCCCGGCAGAAGTGTGGGCACTTTTTAAAAAAATAAGTAATTGAACCATTTTTCTCAGTTCCCTCAACCCGCCTTTGTCTTAGGATCAGGTTCCTGCTCTTTTCTTCGCTGAACCAATGTACAGGCTTAAGGATTTCCGTTTTCTTTCCTGCCGCAGGGTCGCCCCCGTATTGGCCCAGCGCTGTGTCTGGGTGTGGGGTTTCCTCCCCTGGGAGAGCCTGTGCGGGGGGCTCGGGGCTGGGCTCTTCCTGGTGGACCCGAAGCCTTAGCGCAGCCAGGGTGCGGAGTGACCTCTCCCCCAGCACGCACAGAACCTCCCTTCTCCAGCAGAGTCAGGGTGGTGCCCATCACGGTCCCCTGTTCAGTGGAGCCCTACCCCCAAGGACAAGGGTGCACAACATTCCTGGCCTGGGGGCAGTTTATTGTTCACTAGTACCCATCTTCAGGCCCTGGTCGGCACCAATGCAGGGCACCTTGTCTGTCCCTAGCCCCCCACTGCCACACGACCAAGCTGACCAGTATGACCTCAGCTGGGACCAGCAGCTCAACCTCGCCTATGTGGGCGCCGTTCCCCACGGTGGCATCCAACAGGTTCGGACACACTGGCTGCTGGACCTCATCACAGCCAGGTGCGTGGGACTGGGTGGGACTGGAAGTGGGGGCCAGTGCAGGGCTGGGTGGCCCTCAGGTCCTGTCGGAGTACCCTGCAGGGATGGGGGGACAACCTGGCTGGGGTGCTGAGGGCACGTTGGAGGTCCAGGGTCAGGCTGGTGTCCACTGCCCTGGCTCTGTGTGCACGATGTGGTTGGTGGTCTAGCCGTGTAGGAATGCCATGCCTGTGGCCTGGCTGAGGTTGTGGTGGCCACATGCCCTTCAGCCCTGGCCTGGCCTGCAGGGAAGAGCACCAGGTGTGAGGGGCACTTGGGTGTAGGTGGGTTCCAGAAACACAGACCCTCACACCCTGGTCACGGCTCCAGCTCCTTCCCGAGGGGCAGGGTCTGGGCCGGCTCTGGGCCGGGGTGTCCCTCTCCACACTTGCAGGACTCTGTGAGGATAAGATGGCAACGTGGTATTCAACAGGGCATGGCCCTTCCAAGCTCTGGTCAAGGCACACTGTGGGCACTGGCATGAGGAGGGCATGGCTGATCTCAGAGGCAGAGTTCTGGGTCACTGAGCACCAGGTCTCGAGTGTGTTCTGGTGCTGCCCCTGCTTTCCCAGCCGGGGTTCCCGGAGCTCAGTGATGGTGACCTTCAGGTGTCTGCCTCAGACTCCCAGAGCGCAGGCCACAGCCCCGTTAGAGGGCAGAGTTGGTGGCCAGCAGCTCCCTGTGGCGGGCCTGCCCGGCCTCCACAGCGCTGTGCACACTGGGGAACAGCTGCTCCTCCTCAGTTCCTTGGTCCTCCCCAAGGAAGCCCCCTCTCTGGAGGGCATCTCTCACCGAGGGGCTGCAGCAGGCCAACAGCAGGGTGACACCCAGTGCCCTGTAGTCTCGGCGCAGGTCCTGCAGCATGGCCATGCCGGCAACATCCAGGAACAGCAGGGGGGCGCAGTCAATGACCACCGTGTGGAACCCCGCTGCCATGGGCACCAGCCTGGCTCCACTGCTCACGGGGTCCTTGCCCTCCATGGGGTCCCCCTCACCTGCCCCTAGCTCCAAGCCCTGTGTCTTCCTGCTGGCAGCCGAGCACCCCGCGTCCAGCCCTGTGAGACTGTAGAGTGACTGCAGGAAGAAGGCCTTGTTGGCATAGCAGAGTGGTCCTGCAAAGCGGAACACTCGCACTCCGGCTGGGGGCACCAGGCCCTCAAACTCTGCAGCATCTTCATAGAAGGCCGAGTCTCCAATGCGGGCGAGGAGTGCAGCCTGTGGGCGCTGTGTGCGCCCCACCAAGCTGAGCAATGAGAGGAGCAGCCCGGCCAGCAGCCCAGCCTCGACGTTGACCAGCACACAGGTGGCCGCGGTGACTGCCCAGACCAGTGCGTCGGCTGGGCTCAGCCGCCACAGCTGTGGGAGGTCCCTGACCTTGCGCAGAGCGCCCCGCAGGCTGGCCACAATGACACAGGCCAACACACTCCGCTGCAGGTCCCGGAACAGCGGTGCCAGCGCCAGCAGCACCAGTAGCACCACAGCTGCACTGACCAAGCTGGACACCTGCGTCCGGCAGCCAGTGGCCGTCTTCACCAGACTCTTGGACAGGGCGGCGCCAGTGACGTAGCAGTGGAAGAAGGCAGGCAACACGTTACAGCAGCCCACGGCCAGCAGCTCCTGGTTGGCACGGACAGAGTAGCCATGGCTGCGGGCGAACATCTCGGCCAGCGAGATGGAGAAGGCTGAACCCACCAGGGCCAGAGACACAGCATCCAGTGCCACACGCCACATCAGCTCCAGGTCTGGTGCCTGTGGGGGCACAAAGCCAGTGGGGATGTCACCAGCCACATTTGAGCCAAAGCGCTTGTGGAGCTGCCCGAAGTGGGACACAAGCGTGGCCACCACAATGACCAGCAGCTCTGTGGGCAGTGGCACCCTCAGGCGGCGCCGGCAGCGGTCCGAGAGCTCCTTGCCTGCCAGTAGCACCAGCAAGCACACACCACTGGTGACCATGTCGCAGATGTTGGCCTCCCCTAAGCCATGCAGCAGGCTCAGCCATGTGCGGACCACCATGCCAGGGCCCTGGTGCCGGGGGACCCGCACGCCCAGCAGGTGCCTGAGTTGCGAGGTCAGGATGGTCACCGAGGCCCCCATAGCGAAGCCATCCAGCAGTGGCTGTGAGAGGTAGGCGGACACAAAACCCAGCCGGAGGATGCCCATGAGGACCTGTGGACAGAGCATGTGGATCTCAGGCCACCTTGCAGGAGCCCCATGCCCCACATCAACAGTGTCCAGCAAGGGGCGTGGTCACAGCACAGAACCCACTCACCCACAGATGCTACCACGTGCCCTGTGTTCTGCACATGCCCATGCCAGCAGACACTGGGGCACGTGTGGGTTGCATGTGGGGCAGTGGCTGGAATGCTTATGTTGCATCTGTGCAGAGATTTGTTGGGGGCAGCCCCCCTCTCTTGCATGATGGGACCCCTGGAGGGGCTGGAAGGCTGCAGAAGGCAGCCCACCTGGGGCTCCTGGGACAGGAGGCCATGTGGGTCACAGTCTGCTCTCCGTGCTGCCCTCGACCATGGTGCTGCTGGGCCCACTCCTGCCCCATCCCCACTCTATCTCATGGGGCCGGCCCGGGGCTGCAGGGCAGCTCCTCCTGCCCTGCCCTGAACTTCCTCCCAGCTTCCCCAGTGGTAGATGGTGAGCACCCAAGGGAGGCCAACCTGCAGTGTACCTGCTCCTCACCTGGTAAATCCCAGTCATCAGAGTGAGGGCAGTGGCCACACGGATGGCATAGCAATCCCGCCCACAGTCCTGCAGCCTGGGCTCCAATGTGGCTGCTGAACTGTTCAGGGTGCTGCCATTGTCCCTGGGCCCCAGGCCATCTTGAGAAGGGTCAAAGCCGGCCAGCTGGAGTTCACGGTCCACCACCTGCCCCACTACGAGGCACAGCAAGCTGAAGATGCCCACAGACACATGGTGCGAGGTGCCCAGCAGAAAGTAGATGAGATTGGCAAAGAAGGACGTGTAGAGGCTGTAGATGGGCTGTAGTCCAGCCAGCAGGGAGTAGGCGATGGCCTGTGGCACCAGGATGATGCCGATGACCAACCCGGACATGATATCACCTGCCAGGTCCTCCTGGGGGCGATACTGACGCAGCCAGCGTGTGACAGGGACCAGGTCCTGTACCAGTGCCCAGGCCCGCGGCACACTGCACCTACAGCTCCGCTGCAGCCTGGCCTTCAGCGTCTCCATCAGGCTTTGGGGGTTGGGTGGCTGCCGGCGGACCAGCACCAGGCCCCTACCCTGCTGTGGGGTGTTAAGGGGCACATCCATCCTGTAGTGCCAAGCCTCACACCAGCCTGCAGGGAAGAGCAGTTATGGTCAGGTCTGTGCCCACTGACAGCCCGGGACTGGGGTTCAGACCAGGTCCCAGACAGCAGCAGATGCTTCTGCTGCCCCTCCTGACTTCAGGCCCAAGCCTGCTGCCCCTTGTGGATGGATGGCGGGTCTTGAGTGCTAGCATCCAGTCTCTGGGGAGACGTGATTACTCATGTCTTGGCACGTGGGGGCTTGGGGTGCTGGCAGGTGGCACAGATGTCCAGTCCAGGCTCAGTGCCGGCCGTGTCTGCAGCTGCTACCTGAAATCCACTCTGAAGTCCTGAAGGTGACACCTGTGTGCCCCATCACACACGCAGGGCTCAGACCAGAGAATCCTAAAGAGGATTCCACCTCCCCAGCACTCTGGTGTGGTGAAGGTCCCTGCTGTCCACACCAGCATCCCTGTCCCCTTCCTTACCCAAACCTTTCCCCACTCCTGTGGGCACCTTGGGCTCTGGGCAGGGCAGAGCAGGGCATGTCCTCCCTGCCCTGTCTAGCCATGTGGATGCCCCACCCCAGATCTGTGCTCACCCCACCCCTCTCTCCTTGCCCTGCTTGAGAGGGAGAGATGAGAGCAGGCCGAGAGGGGGCCCGGCCTGGCTGCTGGGAGAGGAGTGGGGTGATGCTCTGGGTCTCTCCAGGGAGTCCTGAGACATGACACCCCTTCCCTGAGTGCCAAAGGCCCCTTCCAGATGCGCAGTGCGCCATGGAGTGGGCATGCTGCTCTGCAAACAGCAGTCTAGCCACCCCAGCACCTCCTGACCTGGCCTGGCCTGGCCAGACCAGCTCTGTGGCGCCGGCGAGGCAGTGCTTAGAGCCCACACTGCCCGTGAGCGGCCTTGGGTCTGTCCTGTTTCAGGCTCCAAAGTACGTGTTTTTTAACCTCCCCCACCCAATGGCAAAGTTAAGCAAATAGTCTCTGTTTCCACAGCCCAGGACCTCCAGTTTAATGCCCATTCCCACTGCCACCCACAGCTTCCTGGAGACTGGGCTGGGGGCCCCAGCCTGGTGGGTGGCTCAGTGCTGGAGAAGCATTGTGAGAACCATGACCCCTTTCCCCAAAGACCATTCCACAAGGGTCCCTGGACGCCTTAAGCTCACCCCTGAGGGCAGGGGCATTGGTCCTGACTGTAGGTGCCGCCCACTTTGTGCTCAAGTGTCCCCCAAAGAAATGGCAAGATTTGTTTCTGCTCCACCTCTCCACCCGGTGAGCCGCCTCCGCTGAGGCCGGGTTGTCGGTGTGCAGGAGTCTTACCTGGGGGGGCCTCCTAGGCTCAAGACTTTGGATATCGAGGGCCTGGGCCTGCTTCCGGGTGGACCTCTGAGCCCAGCAGGGATGGTGAGGGTCTGGCGCTGACCTCCCAGAGCTCTGTGTGTGCTGGGCCGTTGGTTCAATTATTTACCCCAAAGACTGCTGAGTCATGGGTTTCCCCTGATGCCTGTTACCTGAGCGGCTAATCCAGTGAGCTAATCCTGCAAGTTGTACTGTAATCAGAGGCTCACAAATAATTACAGTTATTCGGGCCTCCGATAAGCTCCTGGACTACCAGGAGTGGAGCTATAGCTGCAGGAGGGATGGGTGGGGAGAGGGGGGTGGAGCAGGGTACACTCCAGCCCCCTTCAGCTCCAGGCTTCAAGGCCCATGCATGGCTGCCCCACACTCCAAGAGGGGCTGGAGAGGCTGGTCCCTGTCCTCCTAGGGCCTGCTCTGGTCTGAGCAAGAGCAGAGTGGAAACCAGCGGGCCTCAGGCAGCATTGTCACCAGGTCCTCCCATGGAAGGCTGGCACAAGGCTGCCAGTGTGCACACGGATATCCTCCCCTGTGTGGCAGTTCTACCCCAGCCCCAGGTGGACCACCACTCTGATTGGCTAGGTGCCTGGGGCCAGGCATCCTGTCCTTGGCAGTGGGTCGGACCAACAGTACTTGCTAACCTCGTGGTAGATGAGCCTTAGCATGAGTTCCAGCAGCACCTGAGATACGTAGGGTGTGGCCCATGTGAAAGATGCCAAGGACAAGCTTCAGTTTTAAAAGTGGCAGTTCAACAGGTGTTCTGCAGAACCAGCTAGAACCCTGGGGCTCCAGGACAGGATGGTAGAGGTTGGGGTGGAGCCAAACCCCCAGAGAGAGGGGATCCTATCCAGCTCCATGCTGGAATCTCTTCCCGGTGGCCTCCTGCATCCGACCTGGCTCCCCACAGCTACGGGCCTGGCCAGGGAAGACAAGGAGCTGGACTGAGGGTGTGGTATATGGGCGAGTGACCAGAGAAGGAAGCACCTGAGCGAGCCAGGAGGCAGGGCTGGACACCCAGCGTGGAGCGCCCCACCCTGCTCCCAGGGCCCTCACCAGGTGCCCTCTGCTCCCTCCCCTAGTCCTGTTCCTACTCTGGGAGGCTCCTTTGGGGAGGCAGGGCCTGGGCCTCGTCCCACCCCTTGTTGGGGTGGGGGTGTTGTTTGCCTGGGGTTGGAAGCTGTGGCTTGAAGGAGCCCTTTCCGTGGGTGTACTGGGGTGAGTCACAGTGGCTGCTGTGGGGCAGATAAAGGGCTCTCCAGTCCAGAAAACAGCCACTGGCAGTGATCTGCAGGGTTACTCGCAAGGGGCCTCGGAGGAGGGCAGAGCCGGGAGGATCCTGGCTCAGGAACATTGGTGTGGGACAGGCGGGGGTCACCTGGGAGCAGAGATCTCAGGGGACAGCACTGTCCTGCCTGGAGCGCACCTCTGGTGAGCACGCGCAGTCAGGACGCATCTACCGGGCTCAGTGCAGGAGGTGCCCTCGGCCTCCGATGTCCGTCTGCGGGCAGTCTCGCCTGCTCTGCGTGCAGAGAATCGCCCAATGCCCTTCTGTTCAGCCTCTGGCCCAGCCCGGCGCGAGGTGCTGACTGCTTTCACTTTATCTTCGCAACGACAGCTTACAATTTGAGCGCATTTCTTGGAAAGCAAACAGTGTCCCCTACCGTGAAGGGGCGCCCTGGGCTCAAGGACCCGGCCTGAGCTTGCCGGAGGCCGGAGGCGAGTCTGCTCACGCTCCCAGGCCTGGACAGCGGTGCTGGGCACCCTCGCCCGGTCCCAGGGGCGGGACCTTGTCGCGCGCTCCGAGCGCCGCGGCCCCGCTGCTCACCTTGCGCGTCCTCGCCCGCTCCCTGTGAACGCGAGGCTCCTCCATCCCTCCTGAGCACGCGCGACCCCTTCCCTCAGCCCCGGCATGCACGCCTCTCCCTCACACTTTGCAAGCACGGCCCCTCGACCTGCGTGCATGCGCATGTTCCTTCCTCCCCCTGGTGCAAATGCGGTCCCCTCCCGTCGCCCGGCACACCCCGGCTGCGCGCTCACTCTGATCGCGCACGCGCTCTCACCGGCTAGGCCGCAGCAGGGTCCGGAGCGCACGCGCGGGCTCCGGCTTGGGCTCGGGGATCGGGCGGGGGCTGGCTTCGTGAATGGGCCCTTGTGCGGCTTCCTGGCTGGAGCGGGTGCGCCACCACCTCCCCAACTCAGCCCCGCTCAGCGGAGGTCTTTCACACTTCTCCTGGCGCCGAGGCGGCAGAGTCGCGCACTGGCAGTACGGTGAGGATTGCCTCGGCCTGTGGGGGCCCCAGGGGTACCCCGCATCTCTGCATTCCTGATGCCGAGGCGAACCCCAGCCGTTGGATGCCGGTATTGGCTGGGGACGCCTCTGACGCGTGGCTCCTGCAGTGTGGGCGCCATTTGGGGTCGTGGCCGGGATGGGGAGGCCTGAGCCCCCCTGCGCCTCTGTTGCAGTGGCCTCTATCCTTACCCAAGCATCAGTCACGTTTTATTCATTTGGTTGCCACCTTTAGATGGAGGAGAAGGGCAGAGCAGACCCCGCAGGACCCTGCCTGGGCCTCGAGCGGCGAGGAGGGGGACTTGGGAACCGGACTTGCAATGTCTAGGTCGGCGCCAGGCTGGCCAGGCTGTGGCGTGGTGGTGATGTATTGCACTGTCCACCATGGTGCCCTGCCCTTGTCCCTCCTCACCCCCTCCAGAGCCCTGGCCACAGCGTGGTGTCCTCACTGAATGGCCTCGGTGGCCAGCTCCACACTGCAGGACCAAGGCCAGTATTGCAGCTGGCCCTGTCCAGCTGCTCAACCCCATGACCACACCACAGCCCTGGACACCCCCAGCTCCCTCGAATTCCACAGGAGTCAGTGTCCCCGTCACCTCAAAGATCCATCTGCCCCAGCCCATCAGTGTCCTCCAGGGAGCCCGCCACAGCCCCAGCCAGAGTTCCTGCTCTTGCTCTGACCCCTTTTGAGATGTCGGAACTCCCAAGGCCCCATTGCCAATCCCATCCCCACAAAGCCCTGACACCTCATTTTCCAGACATGCATGGCCCACGGCTGCCCTGTGCTCTCAACCCCCGGGAGCCCCTCCTACCTCAAGGCCTTTGCACGTGGCAGTGCCCCAGACGTTCTCATGCTGCAGTGCCCTGTTACCTCTTCAGAGAACCCCTCTCTCCTGGTCTGCTACCCTCCAGCCCCATCACAACACATGCACATCCAGTGTTCTGTCCAGGTCCAGGGGGCTATCCATGACACCTGACCTGTGTGACCTGACCCAGGGTGGGAAGCCCCCACCTCCCTCTCTGCTCTCCCACGTTGACTGTTGAAGGCCAGGAGAGGGATGAAGGTACCGCTAGGTCAGCAGGTCCTGGCCTCCAGGAGCACCACCAGCTTCCCCCTTGGCCTTCCCACAGTGCCCCACTCCAGGTTGGCTGTGTTCAGGACACGGTCCCCTTGGCACCGCAGCCCACCCATCCTGCTACCCCTTTCTGGCAGGTCCTGGCTGCCCCCATCCCCAAGCATCGTAGCTGTCCTGCGCTGCCCTGAATCCTCTGTCCTTTGAAGGCTCAGAGGTGGGGGGACCTGAGCAGATTAGTTCATACTAGGCTATGAGTGACTGAGAGGCCTCCCTGGTGCTGGTGTTTTCCAAAGGGAGCAGCCCATCCAGAAGCCTGGATCCCCCTGGATGGCATTGGGCAGACTCCCTACCTGCCCCCATGTGGCCACAGTTCCAGCAGGGTGTGCTGAGATGCACTACTGCACCCCCCTAAGCCCGACTATCCTTCGACAGGGAGGCCACCGGGCAGGGCCTAAGGTACAATTTCACCCACCTGGACGCCTATCTGGACCTCCTCAAGGAGAACCAGCTCCTCCCTGGTGAGTGGCAGCGCTGGCCTCCTCTCACCCACAGCCCTTCTGGTGACAGTGCTCAGGACAGGTGGGTGCCAGGCAGGAATGGTACTGGGCAGGGGGTGGGCAGTGGGCATTGTGCTTGTGTTGCAGGGTTCGAGCTGATGGGCAGCCCCTCTGGACACTTCACGGACTTCGAAGACAAGCAGCAGGTGTTTGAGTGGAAGGACCTGGTCTCCACCCTGGCCCGGGGATACATCGGTGTGCAGGAGAGGGCTGTGGGGCTCTCCCGGCAGACTCCCCACTCCCTAGGCCACCCTAAATCTTCTCTGTCACCAATCCATTGAGCCAGGGTTTCCAGGAGGTGGGGGGCACCTCCAATCAGACAACCAGTCCCATCCCAACCTCCCCCGCCAACCCAGCCCTGGGTGCGCTTGGCCCTTGCTGGGCCTAAGAGTGGAGGCCGCTTTGCAGGCAGGTACGGACTGGCGCAGGTCTCCAAGTGGAACTTTGAGACGTGGAACGAGCCGGACCACCATGACTTTGACAACGTGTCCATGACCCAGCAAGGTGGACGATGCCCGCAGGGCGCCCGGGGCAGGGTTGGGGGAAGCAGTGCTCTGAGGACACTCAGGACACTCCCTCCCGTCCAGGCTTTCTTAATTACTACGATGCCTGCTCTGAGGGTCTCCGTGCTGTCAGCCCCAAGCTGCGGCTGGGTGGCCCTGGCGACTCCTTCCATGAGCCTCCAAGGTCCCCACTCAGTTGGGGCCTCCTGCGGCACTGTGCCCGTGGCACCAACTTCTTCACTGGCGAGCGGGGTGTGCGGCTGGACTTCATCTCCCTGCACAGGAAGGTGCGCTCCTTCCCCTCAGTCCTTGCCCTCCAGCCACAGCCCTGCACACTGACACCTTGCCCCTGCTGCAGGGCGCAGGCAGCTCGATCGCCATCTTGGAGCAGGAAGCCGTGGTTCTAGGCCAGATCCAGAGGCTGTTCCCCGAGTTCAAGGACACCCCCATTTACAATGATGAGGGGGACCCGCTGGTGGGCTGGTCGCTGCCGCAGCCCTGGAGGGCAGACGTGACCTATGCGGCTTTGGTGGTGAAGGTGGGCCGGGCCTTCCTGCTGCGGGCTGGAGTGGCTGGCCCAGCTGAGGTCCCAGCCGGCCCGCCATCTGCAGGTCATTGTCCAGCACCAGAACCTTCTGGTTGTCAACGCCAGCGCTTCGGCCTACAGGCTCCTGAGCAACGACAACGCCTTTCTGAGCTACCACCCACACCCGTTCTCGCAGCGCACGCTGACCGCGCGCTTCCAGGTCAACAACACCCGGCCGCCGCACGTGCAGCTGCTGCGCAAGCCCGTGCTCACAGCCATGGGTCTGCTGGCCCTGCTGGGTGAGGAGGGCTGCCCTGGGCAGCGGGCAGCCAGGGTGCCCTGGCCAGGGCCCCGAGGTAGTGGGCAGGACGGTCATGAGTAGAGCATAGGCTCCCCAGCCGCGTTGTTTCTCGGGGTGAGTCCCCCCAAAGCCTGCCCCCGCTCCACCCCGCCCCTCCCAGCCCGGGACCCCCTTCAGGTGAGGACAGGGAGCACATGGTGGGAGGCCAGGCCCTGGGGTGGGGGCAGCCGCCCCAGTGACAGCTCCAAGGCCTTCCAGACGGAGAACAGCTGTGGGCAGAGGTATCGCGGGCCGGCGCGGTGCTGGACAGCAACCATACGGTGGGTGTCCTGGCCAGCGCCCACCGTCCCCAGGGCCCCCGCGACGCCTGGCGCGCCACGGTGCTGGTCTACGCGAGCGACGACACCCGCGCGCACCCGGGCCGCAGCGTGCCGGTGACTGTGCGCCTGCTCGGGGTCCCCGCGGGCCCGGGTGAGTGGAGCGCGGCCCCCGGCGGGGCGGGGCGGGGCGGGGCGGGCCGGAGAGCCGAGCCCCAGCGTCCCGCCTCGCAGGGCTCGTCTACACCATGCGCTATCTGGACAACCGGCTCTGCAGCCCCCAGCGCGAGTGGCGGCGCGCGGGCAGCCCCGCCTTCCCCTCGGCGGCTGAGTTCCGGCGCATGCGCGCCGCGGAGGTGCGCGGGCGTGAGGAGCGGGCGAGGGGGTTCGGCGGGGTAAGCCCCGGGTCCGAGAGGGGCGGCAAGCTGGTCTCCGTCGTCCCCAGGACCCGGTGGCCTCTGCGCCGAGACCCTTCCCCGCCAGCGGCCGCCTGACGCTGCGCCCTGAGCTCGCGCTGCCCTCGCTGCTGCTGGTGCACGTGTGCGCGCGGCCCTCGGGGCCGCCGGGCCAGGCAAGTGGCCCCCAGGTGCCCCAGCTCCCCGCAGGCCGCCTTCGCCCCCCAGGATGCCCGGCTCTCCCACGCTCACGCCTGCTTCTTGCCGCCAGGTGACCCGGCTCCGTGTGCTGCCCCTGACCCGAGGGCAGCTGGTTCTGGTCTGGTCTGATGAGCGAGTAGGCACCAAGTACGTGAGTGGAATGTGGCCCGCCCTGGTGCCCACCTGTCCTTACCCCACCTCCGCTGCGCCCTGGAGTTACTGGCTGCGCCTGTCCCCCACCACGCCTCCCCAGATCCCTCCTGCCAGGTTGTGGGGCGTGTGTGTGCTGTGGGGTACCTGCAGGGGATACTGGGAGTTGGGCTCCTGCTGTCCACCGTGTGGCCTCTGCTTGTAGCAGGAAGTGCTGGGACACAGCAGCGCCAGGAAGGGAGTGAGCAGGAGGAGACTGTGGCCACACGGGCCCCTTGGGCCACCAGTCCTCCTGACCCTGACCTCCGCAGGTGCCTGTGGACTTACGAGGTCCAGTTCTCCCTGGACGGCAAGGTGTACACCTCGGTCAGCAGAAAGCCGTCCACCTTCAACCTCTTCGTGTTCAGCCCAGGTGCACCCACGGCCACAGCCCTGGTTTCAGCCCCTCCTGTGCTGGGTCTCGTACATACCTGGTGGGGTGGGCCCAGGGACTGTGGGGACTTGCTGGGTTTGGGTGTGCTTGCTAAAGGCCGCACATACCTTGTTTGCAGACCCCGCTGTCGTCTCTGGCTCCTACCGAGTTCGAGCACTGGACTACTGGGCCCGGCCAGGCCCCTTCTCTGACCCCGTGCCATACCTGGAGGTCCCTGCTTCCTGAGGGCCACCTGGCCTCCAGGCTGACCAGTCAGCAGCCAAGTTGGGCCGCTGACCACCGGCCAGTCAGTTGTTGGCTTCTTCTGTGCCTCTAAAGTGCCTTGCTGCCCATCAGTCTTGGGGTCAGCCTCTGTGGACCGGCCTAGGTGGACAAGGGGCTGGGTCCAAGGGTAGAAAGGAAGGGGATGGTGAGGACCCTTTGCTGCCTTCTGTTGGTCAGTGCCCCCAGTCTGGGGAGGGGAGCTGCTGCAGGGGGTGAGGGCACTCTTGGGGGTTCACAGCTCACCAGACTGTGGCCAGCAGAGGAGGCCTCCACTGCCCACTGCGTCTGTGTGACCCCTGTGGCCATCCTGGCTCTGTGTCTGAAGCCACAGGGCTAGGGCACAGTGGGCTGGGGCACAGCTGCTGTCCAGTGGGTGACCCGCTGGGCACATAGGTCCATGTACCACTTCTGTACATTTCCTTTCTTGCCAGCAGCCTCCAGGAAACATGTCATAAAGCATTTGGTAAGGAGTGGTCTGGAGGCAGCTCAAGCCTCCTGTTTGGGGATGCAGGTATACTCGGTCCTCAGCGTGCTGGGCCATTGAGTCATGTGGCCAGGTGACTGGTGCTGGGCCTCCAGCGGGGCTCGGCAGCAAGTCTGGAGCTGCATTCCCAGTGGAGAGTGGGGTGTGGCAGCAGAGGTAGCCTTGCCTTAGTCCAACGGCTGTCCACCAGTAGCATAGCATTGTACCACATGGTGGCCTGCTGAGCCCTGTCCTGCCAGCGTTGCCTGTTGTCCAGAAAGTACGTGAGCCCCAACCCAGAGTCCCACCTGCTCTGGGCCTCGGGAGGAGTGACAGACAAGGACATCTCATCCTTCTGCAGGATATCTCACCATCTCACCACTTCGGAGACCCTGCACACTTCCTGGGAGGCTCCTGGGGCATTCCAGGGCTTCTCGCTTACCCGGCAGGAGACCTGGCTCTCTGAGGCATCTAGGGCATGTATTTTCTCTTGTTCACTGAGTCCAGTTAGTGGACTCAAGATCCCCTGGCCAGCTCTGTGAGGCTGAAGCAGGAAGATCACAAAGTCAAGCCCAGCCTAGGCAACTTTCAGATTTAGCACTCCCTCAAAAAATAAATTTAAAAAAGGGAGGGCTGGGAGGAGCCAGGTATGGTTACACTGTAATTCCAACACTTGGGAAGCTGATACAAGAGTGTGAGTGCAGGTTCAAGGCCAGCCTGGACAACTTAATGAGACCTGTCTTGAAAGAAAGAAAAAAAAAGGCAGGCAGAGGGGTTCTGGTAGTTTGGTGAGAAGACTCTGGGTTCATAAAGAGGAGGAGGAAGAGCTTGGGGGAAAGACTGCCGGACGGTGTTTGGCCACAGGAGAGTAAAGGTGTGCAATGGCCCTATCACATGAAGCCAGACTATCTCAGTTCTTCGTGGTGGGGACACGAAAGAAAGCTTTAGTACTGATAACTCAGGCTGGCTGATTCCTGTCCAGGTCTCAGCTACAGCTGCCGCCAGTTACACTACGATACCCAGCGCCCATCTGCAAGCTAGGCAGGACATGGACAGGCCCTCCTGGAGCCCCACTCTGCACTCGGGACTAGAGGAGGACCTGCAGGCAGAGTGTGGGGGCTTGCAGATGGGCCACACCATCTGCTGCCAGGGCCCCTCTGAACAGTGGGTCATGTGGTCTTCAAACGGGAATGGAGCATTTCAGGGAGGAGACCACGTGCCTCCTTTCCCCACGAGTGAAGCCAGTGGCTGGGGCTGGTGCCGCTCCAGGGGATGCTGCCTCTTCTCCAGGGCTCTGGGCCTACAACACACCTTGGGCTGGGACCTGGACAGGAAGCCTGCGGCCCCACAGACCAGCACCTCTGTTGGCTGTTTCCAGCAGTGTTGGCTGCTGAGGGTCACTTCTTAGGACTCTGTGTGTCCCCTAAGGGCACATCACCCCAGAAACAGCCTGGTGTGAATGCAGGTTCCGACTCAGCCCTGCCTAGAGACCTGGCATCTCCTACAAGTGCCAAGTGGGTGGTGCGGCCCCTGACCAGGCCCTGTTTCAGAGCCCCTGGCCAGCATGTCACCCAGAGGACCTGGACTGCCCTGGACTGGTCCCCATACCCAGGTGGAACCACTTCCCTCCTGGTGCTACTGGCTGTGCTGTGGGCTGCCTTGGGGCAGAGGTGTAGGGTGGAGTTTGGAGAAGATGAAGTGCCAGTCCTCCAGGCAGCTGCCTTGATGCTGGTGGTGGGGAGGGGGTGCCAGCCTGCAGCACTGATGCCATCCCCACTGTCCTCAGCTGGCACTCCTTGGGCTCTGCCTCCTTTCCAAGGGAGAGGGGAGGGGCCCAGGCTTTGAGTCCTGCCATTGCCATGGCAACCCTGATTTCCTCCTCCACACCAGCACAGGTGTAATCTGAGTAACAAGATGCCATTTCCCCAACAAGGCTAGCTTAGCTCCTCTACCATGAGCCACCTGACTCCGGAACACCATTTGGAGGTCTGCATCCTGGGCCACTTCCATCCCAGTTGGGGAGGGGTGGGGAGGACACTGTTCAGGCTGGAGCCCTGGGCACAATGGCTGTTGGCTGGCATGGACTCTGCCTGGCTCCCAGGACCAGTTGGGGGTGTGGGTGGGGTCTGGCTGGGGCACACAGAAGCCTGGGTATAGTGCTTGGGGTCTGCAGGTCTCCTTCCTGGGCTCTACCTAGACGTGACCATGCAGGACAAGGCTTTCTCCTCCCAAGTGAGCTCAGGCACTCAGCCAGGTGAGTGCCCTCCATGGCTCCGGTTGAGGCCCACCTGGGTGGGCACAGGACAGGGCCCCCTGAGGAGTGCCCAAGGCCCCTCCTTGCTGAGGCAGAGGCTGGTTTAGACACCTCTGGGCCGAGTCCTGGGGTCCACTCATGGTCCTCTGTGACCCTCCAAGGGCCCCACAGGGCCTTGTCCTGGGCTTGGTGACCACCAGGTGGGACAGCAATCCATCCAGGTCAGACCATGCACTGGGAGCCCACCTTTCCTGCCCCTGCCCAGCCGCATCAAGCACCAGAAATGCTCCTGGCCAGTGGTCACACCAGGCACCCTCCGGGGACCCAGGAGGCCATGCCTGTCCATGCCCAGCCATGTCTTTTCTGGTCTGGGCAGGATCTGGCTCCAGCTGGGGGACACATCTACCATGGCAACAGGCTGCTAAGTCCACAGCGCCCACCACAACCTGTGACTGGTCACAGGTAGGGCTAGGGCCCCTCAGCAGCCACTGAGCCCCAGTGTGGTTAGCTTGCGGCAGTGACCCAGACCCCATGAGCGCTCAGCTCCAAAGTCAGAGGTTGGAGATCCTCGCAGCGGGGCAGGGCTCCAGGGAGGGCTGTCTCCCTGTTACCAGCAGGGAGCTCGGTGGCAGCGCTGCGGTCCCCTCCTCCTCTGTGAACACATTAGGCCCCCACCCCCCGCTGTCTTCTCTCACTCTGACAGCTTCTCAAGGCCACAACCCCACCTGCCATCATGTTGGGGTCAGATCCATGGGGGGATCTGGGGACACTCATTCAGCCAAAACAGGACCCTTGCCTCTGACTGGGGCTGCTCCTGTGCCTGTGTGTGCTGAGGAGGAAGAGCTCCATGGGGGGGGCGAGGCCTGTGAGGAGATCTAGTGTGTGGGACAGTGCTCCTGCTCAGGGGCCACCTCTTGGTGTTGACCTTGTGTCTCCTGTTCGTGCTAACACCTTTCCTGAGGCTGGCCTGACAGGACAGGCTGGGCTACAGCAGGAGGACAGGGTAAGTTTTGGTTCAACATAAACTGATGTCGTGAGTAGACATGGATGCCACCCTCAAGGCCAAAAGGCCCTCTGAGTTAGGTCACTCTGGGGCTCAGAGAAGCCAAAGGGAGTCGGCGCGACTGGCAAAGATCCCGAGTCAGGCAATCCCCTAAATGCAGTTATTGAGCACGGGTCACGTTCACAGCATGAAAAGGGGAGCTCGCCCACAGTGGAAGCTGGAGGTGGTGCCTACGGTGCAGGGTCTTTCTTCCATTTGCCCGGCATGCTGTGGGACACGGCCTGACAGGCAACGCTGAACTCCTCAAAAATGGGGAGACAGTACGGCCAGAGAGCCTGACGGGGTGTCCCAGACAGGCAGTGACAGTCAGAGTTGCAGAGCAGGAACGGCCGCTCTTCAAAGAGCAGCACTGGGGTGGAGTCCACAGCACGAGCACGAGCACGAGCGGGAAGACTGAGCTGAAGAGCAGCCAGAGGCTTCATCTTTCATGCCATGAGGAGCTTGGTACAAACAGCACGTGCTCATCTTATGTGGTGTACACATAACATGTGCTAATCCTACAGTGCTAAAAAGGTATTTTTCTTTATGGTAAAAAATACATTTTTATAAGTTTCTTGAAAAGGTTCACAAGTATTTTGGTAAGCAGGCCGTGTGGTTATTACACCGTGTGGTTTCCACATGGCTTGTCACAGTACATCGGTCCTATGGTTATCCCAAGCTAGTTTAGGCTCAAAGCAAGTTTAGAGCCAGGCAGAAGCATAAGGTGGCTCTTGTCCTGGTCATGTCAACTGAGAATGTGCCCTTCACCCCAAAAGCTGTCTCCTGTCCCTCTGCCCCCCTCGTCTACTGCTTCCGGCCCAGCCCTTGGTCTTCACTTGAGATCAGTGGGTGTGCAGCAGCCGGTACAGTGGCTTACACCTGTGGCCCCAGCCGCTTAGGAGGCTGAGGTGAGAAAAATGCTGGAGCCCAGGCATTTGAGACCAGCCTGGGCAACAGGGCAAGATCCTGTCCTAAAAAAAAGACAAATGGGCTTTTCCTACAATGTTACACAAAGGAATCAGGGGTTCCTGCTCGCTTTTCTCACTGGCCCCAGTGTGACCATGTGGTGTCACCTGTTGTCCTGTCCCTTCTTGTTGGTGAATCTCCACAGTGTGGGAGTGGAGCCCGCTACTCCTGGCCGATGGCTGGGTGGTCTGCAGGCTGGGGCTGTCGCAAAGAAGCTGCTCTGGACATTGTACACAGGGTAGGGATTGAGCTGGGCCTTTGCACTGAGCTGTATCCCAGCCCTTTTTATTTATTTTTTTTAAATTTTGATACAGGCTATCCCTAAATATCTTAAGTTGCCTGGGCTGGCTTCAATATGTGAACCTCCTGCCTCAGCCTCCCAGATGCTGGGATTACAGGTGTGCGCCACCATGGCCAGATGTGTTCACTTCCCTGTGGACCTGCACCTTTGCCTCCACTGGCAAAGGACCTGGGGCTGGAATTGTGAGATTGTGTGGGCTAAACTTTTTAGGAATCTGCAAAACCACTTTCTAAAACAGTTGTACCGTGTCACCTGTCCCACCAGCAGTGTGAAGGTCCCTTCGCTGCACACCCTTGTGCGGCTGCTTCTCACACACTGACCTTGGGTCTCGTCACCTTGCAGAGAGCATTCATGCGTTCTGGTGTTGTTTTGTTGTTGTTGTTTTTTATTCCACAGATTTTTCTGCCTAGATAACCCGGTCCTTACAAATCAGCCATTTTGCTTTTTCTGTCCCAGGCTGGACCTCTTCATTTCTACTTCTTCTTCTTCTTCTTCTTCTTCTTCTTCTTTTTTTCTTTTTGAGACAGGGTCTCACTATGCAGCTCAGGCTGGCCTTGAGCTCACTTTGTAGCCCAGGCTGATCTCAAACTCACAATGATCCTCCTATCTCAGCCTCCCGAGTGCTAAGATTACAGGCGTGCACCACCACGCCTGGCCATTTCTACTTCTTGACTTACTGTCCTGGCTGGACACCGAATAATGAGGGCCAAAATGAAGGCTGTAAACCTTGCTGCCCAGTTCTGGATGCCAGGCAGTGCGCTGGTCTTTCACAGTTATGTGTGGTGCTGGCTGTAATTTTTTCATGTTTTCTTCTTTGGTTGGTGTCTGCCAGGCTGAGCCAGTTTTCTGTGCTAGGTTTGAGGGCGGTTTTCAAAACCAGGAGTGGGGGATGGGTGGCATGAGATGAGATCTGACATGTTCACTCGGGAAGCCAATTGGTCCCAGGGACACCCCTCTGGGCCACCATGAGGTGTCCTTTTTTATAATGTTTGTGTTTTTTTCGGGTACCGGGAATCGAACTCACGACCTTGCACTTGCCAGGCAGGCACTGGGCCGCTGAGCTAAATCCCCAGCCCCTATATATTGTTGGATTTGATTAGTTAAAATGAAAAACATTTTGCATCTGTGCTCATGACAACATTGTGCTAGAGGTTTCTTTCCGGCGTTGGTGGGCTGCTGCCTTGGGCTGGCTGGGCGAAGTCCCTTCTGTTACTCTGTAGTAGTTAGGAGAACTGGTGTTATTTTCTTCCTACAGCTTTGGTGGAATTTCTCAGTGAAGCCAGCCTGGGCCTAGTGCCTTTTTGATGGGGAGGTTTTTAACTAGAAACTCAGATTATTTGATAGACATATAGCTATTCAGGTTATCTATTTTTTCTTGAGTGAGGTTTGATATTTTCTGTCTTCCTAGGAATCTATTCATTTCTTCTAAGTTGTCAAATTTATCTGGATAAACTTGCTCATTATTTTCTATTATTCTTTTAATGTGTGAGAAATCCATGAGAATATTGCCTTTCTCAAACCTGCTATGTAGTTCAGACTGGCCTTGAACTCATTATGTAGCCCAGGCTGGCCTCAAACTCACAGCAATCCTCCTGCCTCAGCCTCTCAAGTGCTGGGGGTGCATCATGTCCAGCGCATGCTATAGTTTTCAGTATGTTGTCCTTTCATTCCCACTCAGTTCAAAATGTGGGTTTTTTTTTGCAGTGCTAAGGATTAAACCCAGAGCCTCATTCAGACGAGGCAAGTGCTCTGCCACTAGGCTACAACTCCAGCCCTTTGTTTTCAGTTTTTATTTGAAGGCAGGCCCCAGCTATGTTGCCCAAGATGGCCTCAAACTTTTGACTCTTCCTGCTTTAGCCTCCCAAGTACGGTAACTGGGATTACAGGCATGTGCAACTACACTGCTGGTTGCTGTATTCCTGATACGATTCCACTGGGGTCAGAGAACATGTTTTGAATGATTTAACTCCTTTTAAATACACTGGGACTTTTGCCTAGGAAATGGTGAGTTGTCTTGAATATTAATTAAGCCAAGCGAGTTGACAGTGTTGTTCCAGCCCCATGTTTCAGGTGACCAACCACCTGCAGAGGCAGGGCTGCTGGGGTCTCCGAGTGTGACTGAGGCCTCGTCTTCTCTGCAGGCCTGTCAGTTTCAGTTTTAGGGGTCTTATCTGTTGTTTGGTGAATGTGCATTCAGTATTTCTATGTCCTTTTGACAACTGCACCAGTTTACCATTGCAAAATGATCCTGTGACCTCTGGTAATATTCTTTGCTCTGCTGTCTACTTCGGCTGGTCCAGGTTTCTTCCCATTAGGGTTGGCATGGTGATAGTCTCCCACCCTTTTGCTTTCAACGTATTTGTGTCTTGACATGTGAAGTGTTTTTCTAGGCAGAATAGAATTGGGCCTTTTTAACCAATCTGACATTTGCCTTTAGTCCAGGTATTTGCATATTTACATGTGACGTCTCTGGACATGGTTGGGTTGGAATCAGCCATCTTGCTCTCTGTGCTTTACTCGCCTCATTTGTTCTTCCCCCCTCTTTTTCTGCCTCCTTTTGGGTTAATTTTTAAAAATGTCCTTGATTCCTTCGTTGCTTCATTTGCTGAAGATCTTTTTGTTATTTTATCCCCCCCCCAATTTTTTGTTATTTCAATGGTTGCTTCAACTTTTTTAAAAGATGGAGTCTTGCTCTTGTCTAAGAAGGCCTTAAACTCTTTGGCTAAATTGATCCTCCCAAGTAGCTGGGACTCCAGGTGTGTACCCCAGCGTGGCCTCACATTAAACGTCACTAACTCGTCATGACTCGACTTCAGGGGGCATTCTGTCCTCTCAGGTATGGCGATTGCTCCCAACACTGCTCTCCCTCCCAGTCTGTGCATCACTACATATTTTATATTTCCACAGCATAAACTCCTCAATGTATTGTTGCTATTTTGGCTTATGTACTTGTTTTCTTAGGGAGATCTAAACAATAAGAGGGACACTGTTTCGGTGACTCATCCTGTCTCCGTTTCCAGGGCTCTTCAAGTCTGCGTGGATTCAGGTTCCTGTATGGTTGTGTGGTCACTGTCCATTTGCCTGAAGGATGTCAACATTTTTTTTTAGCACACACGGGTAATGAATTCTTCAGCTTTTTGAATGTGAAAAATTCCCTGCTTTGCCTTTGTTTTTAGAAGGCATTTTTACTGGTGCAGGACACCAGCTTAATGGGTTTCTCCTTGCGGTCTGGAGGCACTGCCACCTGTCTTCTTACTGTCCAGTCTCCAGCATGGAGTGTCCTCCTGTCTACCATGCTGCACAAAAGGTGGCCTTCTCTGAGCTGCTGTGAAGCCACTCTTCAGAGCTGGTCTTCTGAATGCTGACACTGAAGGTGCTCCTGTTGGTTTATTTCTTTTTTTGTCTTTTTGAGACAGGGTTTTGCTGTGCAGTTCAGGCTGGCCTTCAACTCACTCTGTAGGCCAGGCTGGCCTCAAATTTGCAGCGATCTCCTGCCTCAGCCTCCTGCATGCTGGGATTACAGGTGTGTGCCACCATGCCCAGTTTCTTGTGCTCAGATTTTGTTCAGCCTTTTGCAGCTGTGGGTTTGTTTTCATTATCTCTGGAGAAAGCTGGACTTTTTTTCTTAGAGTATTTTTTGTTCTCTGTCTCACTCTCCTCTCCTGTGGGGATTCCAATTTCCCTGGCATTTCATGGCCTGCCACCATGGCACAGCCTGTTTCTCTCTGCTTCATCTTGGACAGATCTGTCTCAGTCCAGACCAGCAATCCTTGCTTTTGCGGTTTTTCATTAATTCCCATCTGACTTCTCATCTCAGGCACTCAGTCTTCATCTCTAGAAGTAGGGCTGTGGCTTTAGATTTTCCTATGTCTCTGTGCAGCACCTGCATCTTGGACATGGGCACAGTGATGTTCAGTGCCTGTGATGTCCCCTCCTGCTAGCTCTGCATCTGCCCCCGCTGGATCGCTTTGGACTGACACCCCCCCCCCCAAGCATGCGTTGTAATTTTGTGCTATTTCTCACACCTGCTGTTTTGAATGGACCGGGAGTCTGTGCTGTTCTTCCTGTATTCCTGAAACACTCCCACTTGTGTCTGGGGTTTGTCTGAGTTACTTGCAGCCCTGTGACTCTTCCTTAGGAGAGACCAGAGCTGCCTGTTCTAGGGCGACTCCCCCACTGTGCACGCCTTGAATCTCGAGGCTCCCTGCTCCAACTATGAGCATGGCACCTGCCTGGTCCCAGGGATGGTCCTTTGAGGGTGCCTGTCTCCCACTTGGGTGTTTTCTTCTTGCTCTCGCCTGCTGTGTCCTCACTGAAGCCTTGGGGTGGCTCTCTGTCCCGCCTGGGGCTCCCTGCACCTGCATTCTGCCTGGCTCCCACACCTGGGTGGTAAGCAGGGCAGTCTCGGGGTCACCATCCTATGTACGGACATCTACGTTTTGAGTATTTGTCACGTCATTTTTGGTGGTTGTTTCAGAGTGTGAGTCGGGTCCCGGCCCCTCGCTTGGCTGCCCAGCTCTTTGGGATCTCTGCACCTGCAAGAGGCCACCTCCACCGGCTGCTGCTCAGCGCCCCCAGCGGCCTGGAGAGGAGGGAGGGGCAGGCGCTGAGCCAGGCCGGCGGCCCTGCCTGACGAAGGTCGCAGAAAGGGCGAGAGGTCCCTGGGGCTTACCTGCACGAGGGCGACCCGTGTCAGCCCTGTGGAGAGGCCACGGGGCGAATATAGGCCCAGCGCCGCCGCCCTGGGCTTCACCTTTAAAAGGGCAGGGCTCGCTCCTGCCGCTGAGGTCCTCGCTCAGGGCCGCTTCCGAGGGGCGGCGGGGCCGCGAGCGGGCCAGGGCGGCGGGCTGCACGCGGCTTCCGGCTTAGCAGCGCGGCGGGCCCGGGCAGGACGTGGCGGGGTGGGGCAGGGTCGGACAGCTCGGGGAGCCGCCGCCAGGGGGCAGCCGCGCACAGGGACGGGGGCGGGGAAAGGCCGGCAGGGTCCCGGGGTGCCCCCCGAGCTTGGGGTGGCGGCACCTGTCCTGGACCGCTCTTCACCCCGTGCCCACAGCGCTCTTGGACCTGCACACCTCGAGCCATTCTGGCGCGCACCTGCCTTGGAAACCGCGCACCTGCCCAGCGCATCACGCCTGGGTGGCGTCCGCTCCTTGAAGTTTGGGCCCCGTGTCGGTGACGCCGGGTGGCCGCGTCCCCAGGTGGCCCGGGCCCCGCTGTGCCGTGTCCTGAGCGGGCAGGTGGTCTCGCCGCCCGCGTCCTCGAGGCTGCCCGGAGGAGGGGCCGGCAGTTCCCGGCCCTGGTCACAGACTCGGCGGTCGCGGCGCAGCAGAGGGTGCTGCGGACCAGGGCGACGCGATCTTGGGGAGATACATAGCGGACCGGTGGGCGCAGGCTCGGTACTGCGAGCGGCCACGTCGGGGGTGCCACCTGCCCTTCAGGATCCCGAACTAGGGAGACGCCTGCCCGCCGCGCAGGTGGCGAAGGCAGCATCCTGTCTCATCGCGAGCCGTGTCCCTAGGTCGCCGCCACTCCCGGAGCCGCGGGAAGGCGCCAGGTGGGCTCAGGTCAGCGGGGAGCCGCTTTGGCAGGTCCCCAGCTGCTCAGGGCTCCTCGGGCGCCAGAGGGTGGCCTGGGCTGGGGACCGGGCAGCCACGGCAGTTCTGGGGGCCGGGCAGGGGTGAGGTGGGCGCCGCGACCCTGCAGGAACGGTCCAGGCCTGTGTGTCTGCGCAGGCGGGCGGGC